>NC_057808.1:121149192-121440187 GCF_018294505.1 Triticum aestivum
TGTAGGAGATCCAAGAGGCGAGGAAGATCGCGGCGGGTAAGGCATTTTACTTGTAAAGCAAGTATTTGAGGAGCAGATTATGTTCCTAATTTTGAATTCGGATTTCTCCTAGGGTATTTTCGGAGTTGCCCCGCAGCATATCGGATGCCACCCAATTCTATCGGGCCGAAGAAAGGAACACTGCGGATAAGCTCTTCTGGTCACGGTATTAGGCACCGAATTATCCGGTGCCTTTTTCCGATCAACTAAAACAGCTGATCGAACTGCATAAGGCAGCGGAACTAACAATGAAGGATTTGATTATCCGGCTATGGCCCGCCGAGCCGATTCCAAGCAGCTACTTCGGGCTCGTGAAGCGGCTTGTAAGCGCTTGCCCTCGACTTGACGTCATCAAGCGGTCGGTCTTCATAGAGGGTGCGCGAATGGCCTTCGCTCGCGCAAAGGTGCACTGGGGGAAGATGGATGCAGAGAAGCTGATGACCGAAGGGCCGCTAGAGGGGAAGGAGCACCGCAAGCCCGAATTATATTATGAAAGTGTCCTGAAAGGATCCTACCTTGCAGCGGAGCTTTGTACCAAGGACATTATATTTCCATGAACGCAAATCATGTTGTCCTTTGTAATGTCTGAACAGGGTCATTTATATTATTTACTTCCTGTTATATAAAAGTTTACCCTCCTGTGCGGCCGTTTTATATGTTAAACCTGAGAGTTGGCCAGTCGTCGACTTCTGCCCCCACGTAAGAAGTACGGGGGTGTTCGGGATAAACCTAAGCACTCTTTATCCCAGTTTTGTGTCCTTCGAAGGAGGTGCTCAACACAATGAACCAGGCAATCGGACTATAGGGCTTTATCACTCTCACTTAGCCATAGGAGCTTTAGTAAGGTAGGCGCAGCCCTGGTGTTCGGAAGACCGTACTAGGGGCTCTATAAGCACCTGATCGGAGGAAAAACCGATCCATCGCACGCTGCATTGGGTATGGCATTGTGCGGGAGAAATCCTTAAAGATTTTACGACCTCTCGAACAGCTGACCAGCTCTCGCCGTATCATGACAGTTAGTTTTCAGCTTTCTCTACTGAGGTGGTCGTCCAGAAGAACCGGGACACAATCGCAGTACTTCTCCCTGTGCTACCTTAGCCGATATAGCGGAACGTAAGGTACCAAAACATGGGAGCCGGGCAAACCCAACTATTGACCCAAGACATGATTCGGAGCTGATGCATATAATGCTATAAGTTCGGGGTGCCGAACTTCCACGAAGGTGTTCGGACTTTATTGCCGTACTGTGGGTAAAACGAAGCCCCTGGCACGTTTAAAGGCATATCGCGGTGTACAGATGCCACTCGACAAAAGAGTTTTAATAAGAGATGATAGCAGAAAAGCGTCATACAAATCCACATATTTTATTTGAATAGTACGTCGATGCGCATAAGACAGGTAATAATGGAAAAGAAATATGACTGTGGAACCTGCTGAGACCAGGGAAGAAGAAGCTGCATGCGAATCCAGAGTATAGTCGGATGGTCATCGCGGGGAATATCTAAGGATTCCCTTGCGCGTTCGGGCTGCCTCCATATCGCCCGTCCTGGTCGACGCAAAGGTGAGCCTGCAAATGAAGTGTAAGAAATGTTTGTGTGCCGGAGAGCGGTTGAGCCGCTGTGTGCGGCCTATCTTGGCCTTCGCTGGAGTGTTTAATTGAGCTCTGGACGAGCCGGGCTATGCTGCCGCGAAGTAGTTCGAAGTCCATTGGCGGTATCCGGGATCCTGGCCGTCGACTCGAGGTTCGGCTGCAAGGTGCTGCTCATTGCTTCTGCTGTTAAGGCAGCGGTGTACTTGTTGCTGCTGAACGAAAGGTCGGCCTTGCCCTTAACCGCGATGATGCCGCGTGGACCGGGCATCTTGAGCTTACAGTAGGTGTAATATGGCACCGTGTTAAATCAAGCGAATGTGGTTCGTCCGAGCAGTGCCTGATAATCACTGCGGAAGGGGACGATTTCGAAGGTTAACTCTTCGGTGCGGTAATTGTCTGGTGATCCGAAGACTACCTCGAGGGCAATGGAGCCTGTACAACTGGCTTCCACACCTGGTATAATGCCTTTGAAAGTGGCTGTGGTGGGTTTGATCATCGAATGATCGATGCCCATCTTGCGCACTGTGTCCTGGTAAAGCAGGTTTAGACTGCTGTCTCCGTCCATAAGGACTCGTGTGAGGTGGAACCCGTTAATTATTGGGTCAAGGACTAGTGCGGCTGGATTGCCCTGATTGGCGTTGACCGGACGATCTGTGAGGTTGAAGGTGGCCGGCCCTAGTTTATATTGTGGGACGTCTGGTTCCGTTAAGTCGGCATCCCTAGGGGTGCGTATCGGGTCCGGGCTGGGATTTTGGGTGGTGTTTACCACGTTCACCGTTTGGATTTGCGGGGGGAATTTCTTTTGCCCTCCTGTGTTCGGTGATCTGGGCTCTTCGTCGCCGTCATCGCTTTGAGACCCCCCTTCACTGTTTTTGACGCCTGCCCTGCCGGCTTGTTTGAAGACCCAGCATTCTCTGTTGGTATGGGTGGCTGGCGTCCCTGGGGTGCCATGAATTTGGCATTGACGATCGACTATGCGGTCCAGACTGGATGGACCCGAATTGTTATTTTTGAGGGGCCCTTTCCGCTGACCAGACTTTGAGCCACTAAACCCGGCATTAACTGTCGTATCTTTGGCGTTTTCACCATATTTGCGGTGCTTGTGTTTGTTGCGTCGTGGTTTGCATTGCTATCCCTGGCCTCTGATGGGCCAGGCTTGCTTGCTGTGTTGTTACTACGAGCCAACCAGCTATCTTCGCCCGCACAAAAGCGGGTCATAAGTGTTGTGATGGCTGCCATGGATTTTGGCTTCTCTTGACCGAGGTGCCGGCGAGCCACTCGTCACGGATGTTATGCTTAAATGCCGCTAAGGCCTCTGCATCCGGACAGTCAACAATTTGGATCTTTTTAGTTAGGAACCGGGTCCTGAATTTCCTGGCCGATTCCCCTGGCTGCTGAGTTATATTACTTAAATCGTCAGCATCCGGTGGTCGCACATAAGTGCCCTGGAAATTATCTAGGAATGCATCTGCCAAGCTCTCCCAACTTTCGATGGAGTTTGCCGGCAAGCTATTCAGCCAATGCCGAGTCGGCCCTTTGAGTTTTAGCAGGAGGTACTTGATGGCGTGTAGATCATCCCCACGGGCCATGTGAATGTGGAGGAAGAAGTCTTCTATCCATACCATGGGCTCTGTGGTACCATCATATGATTCAATGTTCATGGGTTTAAACCGTTCTGGGAATTCATGATCCATTACTTCATTGGTGAAGCATAGGGGGTGTGCAGCGCCTCTATGCCGGGCTATGTCACGACGCAGTTCATACGAGTCTTGCTTGCTGTATTCGGCCCGGCCGGATTTTCTTTTTGTGAATTCGGCATGACGGTCATCGTCACGCGTTGGGGCGCGACCCCGTGATCCGTAGATCGATCTTGTATGTCCTGCTTTGTTTTGCAATACGTCTCGCAGGTCCCGCATGTTGCCCCGGGCCTTGGTGTTTTTGTTTGTCTGGCGACGGGGTGCGGGCTGGACTTCGGGCTGATATGCCCCTCTGTCTCGGCCACGAGGTGGCCGATCAGCCGTGTCATACGCTGGTAATGTAGGTTTTAATGCTTCCTCCTCGAGTTGGGGTAGCAACATGCGCTTTGGATAACTCTTGGTTGGGCGTTCGAGTTCGTATTTCTCGGCCGGAAGGACTTCAGTCCATCTATCCGCTAGCAGATCTTGATCAGCTCGAAGCTTTTGTTGCTTTTTCTTCAGGCTGTTTGCTGTGGCTATAAGCCGGCGCTTGAAGCGCTCCTGCTCGACGGGATCCTCAGCACGATAAATTCTTCATCGCCGAGGCTCACCTCGTCTTCGGAGAGAGGCATGTAATTGTCTTCCTCTGGTTCTCCGTCTGCTGCCTGTTCCAGAGGGCTAGCTTGTTCATCATCCCGCTCGAGGTCTGGCTGGAGGGGATTGTCGTCGTCTTCGGCACTATCCGGAGCGTTATTGTCTCTTGTGCCGGTATCGCTGCTTTTGCTATGGCGGTACTTAGAGCGGCACCGCTGACGTCGGTGCTTGGATTGCTTCTTGGGGGGATTATCCTCCGCTGTCTTATCGCCATCGCCTTCTTTGGGGGTGTCCACCATGTATATATCATATGATGAGGTGGCAGTCCAGCGCCCTGTGGGCGGTGGTTCCTGTTCGTCTCCTGCATCGTCGTCCATACCGTCGATGTCTTCGGAGCCGAAATCGAGCACGTCGGTTAAATCGTCGACAGTGGCTACTAAGTGGGTGGTGGGTGGGGAGCCAATTTCTTCGTCGTCCGCATCCCATTCTAACCGAACATAGTTCGGCCAAGGGTCTCCTGATAAGGAGAGAGACCTCAACGAGTTTAGCACGTCGCCAAAGGGCGAGTGCTGAAAGATATCCGCGGAGGTGAACTCCATGATCGGTGCCCAAGCGGATTCGATAGGCACGAACCCAAGCGGTTCGGGGCCCGCGGCCGGGGACGAATCCAATGGTTCGGCAACACGGGACTCGTAGGAGGTGAAGTCAGTATTCGGCTCTATCGCCACTGAGTGTGCGGCCTCCGAGGCGGGGTCCATCCACCCGTCCTCGGATGACGCAATCTGCTCCGGTTTGAGGGCCGGAGTAGCCACAGGTGTGATCTCCCGAGCACTGTCTGACGGTAGAGCTAGATCATGCTCGTTGTGACTGCGCGGCGCACCTGACATGGGCTCGAATCCATCAAAGATCAAGTCTCCGCGGATGTCGGCAGTATAGTTCAAGTTTCCAAACCTGACCTGATGGCCAGGGGCGTAGCTCTCGATCTGCTCCAGATGGCCAAGCGAGTTGGTCTGCAGTACGAAACCGCCGAATACGAAGATCTGTCCGGGGAGGTAAACCTCACCCTGGATCACATCGTTTGCTGATGATCGAAGGAGCCATCAAGCCTTGTGGTGACGGCACAGTGGAACTCTCAATGAAAGCACCAATGTCGGTGTCAAAACCGGCAGATCTCGAGTAGGGGGTCCCGAACTGTGCGTCTAAGGCAGATGGTAACAGGAGGCGGGGGACACGATGTTTACCCAGGTTCGGGCCCTCTCGATGGAGGTAATACCCTACTTCCTGCTTGATTGATCTTGATGATATGAGTATTACAAGAGTTGATCTACCACGAGATCGTAGAGGCTAAACCCTAGAAGCTAGCCTATGGTATGATTGTTGTTATTGTCCTACGGACTAAGCCCTCCGGTTTATATAGACACCGGAGGGGGCTAGGGTTACACAGAGTCGGTTACAAGGGAGGAAATCAACATATCCGTATTGCCAAGCTTGCCTTCCACGCCAAGGAGAGTTCCATCCGGACACGAGACGAAGTCTTCAATCTTGTATCTTCATAGTCCAACAGTCCGGCTAAAGTATATAGTCTGGCTATCCGAGGACCCCCTAATCCAGGACTCCCTCAACATCCATTTGTTGCAACTTAAAGTTATGATGAGAAGCATAAGCAATTAACATGCGAATGGATTCAAGGCGAGCAACGGGAGCAAAGGTTTCACCATAGTCGATACCCTCGAATTGGGAGTAGCCTTGTGCTACCAAAAGGGCCTTGTTGCGAATGATAATCCCATGTGCATCTTGCTTGTTCTTGAATATCCACTTAGTTCCAATGACATTATGGTTCCCCGTTGGCCTTGGCACCAATCTCCACACTTTGTTGTGCTTGAAGTTGTTGATTTCTTCATGCATGGCGTTAAGCCAATCCGGATCCTCGAGCGCCTCATAGACCTTTTGCGGTTCAACACAAGAGACAAACGCGTGATGTTCACAATAGTTTGCCAATTTTCTACGAGTGCTTACCCCCTTTTGAATGCTTCCAATCACATTTGTCATGAGATGACCCTTGGTTGTGAGCTTGGATGCGATCTTGGCGGCACGACGCTCTAATTCCTCCTCTGGAGTGAGGAGCGATCACTTGATCATCTTGAGCGCCACCTTGAGGTTGTTCTTGATCTTGAACTTGCTTGGAGGAGAGAACTTGACCTTGGGCGTCACTTGGTGATTCAACACCGTCTTGAGATTGACCTTCCCCTTGGTCTTGTTCATGAGGTTGAGGGCCTTCACTTTGTTCTTCGGAAGCGTGTGGGCCTTGGGTTGGTGATGGCTCCACTTGGGTGGAGCATTGTCCTTCTCCTTCGGCCACAAGGGGTTCCTCAATGGGTAGGATAAAACCAACTCCCATTCTTCTTATGTCTTGGGGAGGAATTTCATCACCTACATCACAAGTGCCACTTTGCTCCACTTGGGAGCCGTTATTCTCATCAAACTCTACGTTACACGTCTCCTCAATAAGCCCTGTGGACTTATTGAGGACATGGTAAGCATAAGAGTTTGTAGCATAACCAGCAAATATGCCCTCATAAGCTCTAGCCTCAAATTTAGACAAATGAACACCTTTCTTGAGAATGAAACACTTACACCCGAACACCCAAAAGTACTTGAGGTTGGGCTTGTTACCGGTGAGTATCTCATATGGAGTCTTGTTCAAGCCTTTGCGGAGATAGAGACGATTTGATGCATGACACGCGGTGTTGATGGCTTCGGCCCAAAAGTTGTATGGAGACTTGAACTCCGCCATCATGGTCCATGCCGCATCCATCAATGTCCGGTTCTTCCTCTCCGCAACACCATTTTGTTGAGGGGTGTATGGTGCGCAATATTGATGCTTGATCCCCTCATCACTAAGAAACTCATCCAAGGTGTAAAGATCTTTGTATTGTGTTGACGTTGGGCTTCATTTGCAAAGTCAATGACGGTTTGTTGGGTCTCGCTCTTCCTCTTGAAGAAATATACCCAAGTGTATCTTGAATAATCATCCAAAATCACCAAGCAATACTTTCTACCCCCAAGGCTATCAAAGGATGGAGGCCCAAAGAGATCCAAGTGAAGGAGCTCCAAAGGCCTCTTCGAGTAAATGATAGTCGTGGGAGGATGAGCCGTTTCATGTAGCTTTCGTTCGATACAAGCACTGCAAGCACGATCTTTAGCAAAACTAACATTTGTTAGTCCACGGACATGGTCCCCCTTGAGAAGACTTTGCAAATCATATTGACATGGGCTAAACGGCGATGCCAAAGCCATTCCATGTCAACTTTAGCCATTAGGCATGTCGCGGTCTTAGTGTGTCGCTCCGAAAAGTTAATCACATAGAGACCGTTCTCGACATGCCCAACAAAGGCTACTCTAAGAGTCTTGCTCCACAAGAGGGCCACGGTATCAACATCAAAGAAAGTGGCAAAGCCCATGAGTGCAAGTTGACGAACAGAAAGTAAATTGTATGCAAGGGACTCAACAAGCATGACCTTCTCGATCGTGAGATCATGAGAAATGACAACCTTGCCAAGTCCCATCACCCCACTCGACATTGGTGGGCATAGATGGAATCTTGTGAACGTCCACCACCAAGTCCTTGTTTTCGGTCATATGATTAGTGGCTCCACTATTGAGCAACCATGATCCCCCACCGGAAGCAAACACCTACAAGAGATCAATGCTTGGTTTTAGGTACCTGAGGGAGTCCTGGATTAGGGGGTCCTCGGACAGCCCGACTATATACTTTAGCCGGACTGTTGGACTATGAAGACACAAGATTGAAGACTCCGTCCCGTGTCCGGAGGGGACTCTCCTTGGCGTGGAAGGCAAGCTTGGCAATACGGATATGTAGATCTCCTCCCTTGTAACCGACTCTGTGTAACCCTAGCCCGCTCCGGTGTCTATATAAACCGGAGGGTTTAGTCCGTAGGACAACAACAATCATACCATAGGCTAGCTTCTAGGGTTTAGCCTCTACGATCTCGTGGTAGATCAACTCTTGTAATACTCATATCATCAAGATCAATCAAGCAGGAAGTAGGGTATTACCTCCATCGAGAGGGCCCGAACCTGGGTAAACATCGTGTCCCCCGCCTCCTGTTACCATCCGCCTTAGACGCACAGTTTGGGACCCCCTACCCGAGATCCGCCGGTTTTGACACCGACATTGGTGCTTTCATTGAGAGTTCCACTATGCCGTCGCGATAAAGGCTTGATGGCTCCTTCAATCATCGCCAATGATGCGATCCAGGGTGAGGTTTTCCTCCCCGGACAGATCTTCGTATTCGGCGGCTTCGTACTGCGGGCCAACTCGCTTGGCCATCTAGAGCAGATCGAGAGCTACGCCCCTGGCCATCAGGTCTGGTTTGGAAACTTGAACTATACTGCCGACATCCGCGGGGACTTGATCTTCGACGGATTCGAGCTCATGTCAGGTGCGCCGCACAGTCATGACGAGCATGACTTAGCCCTGCCGTCGGACAGTCTTCGATAGATCACACCTGCGACTACTCCGGCCCTCAATCCGGAGCAGATTACGCCGTCCAAGGACGGGTGGATGGACCCCGCCACGAAGGCCGCGCACTCAGCGGCGATAGAGCCGAATGCTAACTTCACTTCCTATGAGACCCGTGTTGCCGGACACTTGGATTCGTCCCCGGCCACGGGCTCTGAGCCGCCTGCGTCCGTGCCTATCGAATCGGACTGGGCACCGATTATGGAGTTTTCCTCCACGGGTATCTTTCAGCACTCACCACTGGGCGACATGCTAAACTCATTGAGATCTCTCTCCTTGTCAGGAGACCCTTGGCCGAACTATGTCCGGCTAGAATGGGATGCGTACGACGAAGAAATGCGCTCCCCACCCAGCACACCACTTAGTAGCCACTGTCGACGATTTAACCGACATGCTCGATTTTGGCTCCGAAGACATCGACGGTATGGACGACGATGCAGGAGACGAACAGGAACCACCGCCCACAGGGCACTGGACTGCCACCTCATCATATGATATATACATGGTGGACACCCCCAAAGAAGGCAATGGCGATAAGGCAATGGAGGATAATCCCTCCAAGAAGCAATCCAAGCACCGACGTCAGCGGCGCCCCTCTAAGTCCCGCCATAGCAAAAGTAGCGATACTGGCACAAGAGACAATAACGCTCCGGATAGTGCCGAAGACGACAACAATCCTCTCCAGCCAGACCTCGAGCGGGAGGATGAACAAGCTAGCCCTCCGGAACAGGCAGTAGACGGAGAATCAGAGGATGACAATTACATGCCTCTCTCCGAAGACGAGGTGAGCCTCGACGACGAAGAATTTATCATGCCTGAGGATCCCGTCGAGCAGGAGCGCTTCAAGCGCCGACTTATAGCCACAACAAACAACCTGAAGAAAAAGCAACAACAGCTTCGAGCTGATCAAGATCTGCTAGCGGATAGATGGACTGAAGTCCTGGCGGCCGAGGAATACAAACTCAAGCGCCCAACCAAGAGTTACCCAAAGTGTAGGTTGCTGCCCCAACTCGAGGAGGAAGCATTAAAACCTACATTACCAGCGTATGATGCGGCTGATCAGCCACCTCGTGGCCGAGACAGAGGGGCATACCAGCCCGAAGTCTAGCCCGCACCCCGCCGCCATTCAAACAAAAATACCAAGGCCCGGGGCAACACGCAGGACCTGCGAAACGCATTGGAAAACAAAGCAGGACATACAAGATCGATCTACGGATCACGGGGTCACACCCAAACGCCTGACGACGATCGTCACGCCGGATACACTAAAAGCAAATCCGGCCGGGCCGAATACAACAGGCAAGACTCGTATGAACTGCGTCGCGACATAGCCCGACACAGAGGTGCCGCACACCCCCTTTGCTTCACTGATGAAGTAATGGATCACAAATTCCCAAAAGGGTTTAAACCCGTAAACATCGAATCATATGATGGTACTACAGACCCCGCGGTATGGATAGAAGACTTCTTCCTCCACATTCACATGGCCCGCGGGGATGATCTACACGCCATCAAGTATCTCCCGCTAAAACTCAAAGGGCCGGCTCGGCATTGGCTGAATAGCTTGCCGGCAAACACCATCGGAAGTTGGGAGTTCCTGCAGATGCATTCGGACAATTTCCAGGGCACTTATGTGCGACCGCCGGATGCTGACGATTTAAGTCACATAACTCAGCAGCCAGGGGAATCGGCCAGGAAACTTTGGACCCGGTTCCTAACTAAGAAGAACCAAATTGTCGACTGTCCGGATGCAGAGGCCTTAGCGGCATTTAAGCATAACATCCATGACGAGTGGCTCGCCCGGCACCTCGGCCAAGAGAAGCCAAAATTCATGCCAGCCCTCACGACACTTATGACCCGCTTTTGCGCGGGCGAAGATAGCTGGTTGGCTCGTAGTCACAATACAGCAAGCAAACCTGGCACATCAGAGGCCAGGGATAGCAACGGCAAACCACGACGCAACAAACACAAGCGCCGAAAATATGGTGAAAACGCCGAAGATACGACAGTTAATGCCGGGTTTAGTGGCTCAAAGTCCGGTCAGCGGAAAGGGCCACTCAAAAATAACAATTCGGGTCCAACCAGTCTGGACCGCATACTCGATCGTCAATGCCAAATTCATGGCACCCCAGGAACGCCAGCCACCCATACCAACAGAGAATGCTGGGTCTTCAAACAAGCCGGCAGGGCAGGCGCCAAAAACGAAGAAGGGGGTCTCAAAGCAATGATGGCAACGAAGAGCCCAGATCAACGAACACAGGAGGGCAAAATAAATTTCCCCCGCAAATCCAAACGGTGAACGTAGTAAATACCACCCAAATTCCCAACCCGGACCGGATACGCACCCTTAGGGATGCCGACTTAACGGAACTAGTCGTCCCACAATATAAACTAGGGCCGGTCACCTTCAACCGCACGGATCATCCGGTTAACGCCAATCAGGGCAATCCAGTCGCACTAGTCCTCGACCCAATAATTGATGGGTTCCACCTCACACGAGTCCTTATGGACGGAGGTAGCAGTCTAAACCTGCTTTACCAGGACAAAGTGCGCAAGATGGGCATCGATCATTCGGTGATCAAACCCACTAAAGCCACTTTCAAAGGCATTATACCAGGTGTGGAAGCCAGCTGTACAGGCTCCATCGCCCTTGAGGTAGTCTTCGGATCACCAGACAATTACCGTACCAAAGAGTTAATCTTCGAAATCGTCCCTTTCCGCAGTGATTTTCAGGCACTGCTCGGACGAACCGTGTTCGCTCGATTCAACGCGGTGCCACATTATGCCTACCGTAAGCTCAAAATGCCCGGTCCACCCGGCGTCATCACGGTTAATGGCAAGGATGAACTTTACTTCGGCACCAACGAGTACACCCCTGCCTTAACAGCAGAAGCAACGAGCAGCACCTTGCAGCCGAACCTCGAGTCGACGACCAGGCTCCCGGACACCGTCAAAGGACTACGAACTACTTCGCGGCAGGATAGCCCGGCTCGTCCAGAGCTCAATTAAACACTCCGGCGAAGGCCAGGACAGGCCGCACTCAGCGGCTCAACCGCTCTCCGGCACGCAAACATTTCTTACATTTCCTTCGCAGGTTCACCTTTGCGCCGACCAGGACGGGTGATATGGAGGCAGCTCGAACGCGCAAGAGAATCCTTAGATATTCCCCACGATGACCATCCGAATATACTCCGGATCCGCACACAGCTTCTTCCCCCTGGCCTCAGCAGGTTCCACAGTCATATTTCCTTTTATCACATTACCTGTACTTATATGCATCGACGTACTATTCAAATACAACATATGGATTCATATGACGCTTCTCTGTTGTTATTTCTTATTAAAAATTCTTTAGTTAAGTGGCATCCATACACCACGATATGCCTTCAAATATGCCAGGGGCTTCGTTTTGCCCATAATACGGCAATAAAGTCCAAACACCTTCACGGAAGTTCGGCACCCCGAACCCATAGCATTATATGCATCAGCTCCTAGTCATGTCTTGGGTCAATTGTTGGGTTTGCCCGGCTCCCACGTTTTAGTACCTTACGTTCCGCTATATCGGCTAAGGTAGCACTAGGAGAACTACTGCGATTGTGTCCCGGTTCTTCCGGACGAGCACCTCAGTAGAGAAAGCCGAAAACTGACTGTCATGATACGGCGAGAGCTGGTCAGCTGTTCGAGAGGTTGTAAAATCTTTAAGGATTTCTCCCGCATAATGCCATAACCAATGCAGCGTGCGATGGATCGGGTTTTTCTTCCGATCAGGTGCTTATAGAGCCCCTTGTGCGGTCTTCCGAACACCAGGGGCTGCGCCTACCTTCCTAAAGCTCCTATGGCTAAGTGAGAGCGATAAAGCCCTATAGTCCGATTGTCTGGTTCGTTGTGCTGAACACCTCCTTCGAAGGACCCAAAACTGGGATAAAGAGTGATTAGGTCTATCCCGAACACCCCCGTACTTCTTACGTGGGGGCAGAAGCCGATGACTGGCCAACTCTCAGGATTAATATATAAAACGGCCACGCAGGAGGATAAACTTTTATATAAATGACCATGTTCAGACATTGCAAAGGACAACATGATTTGCATTCATGGAAATATAATGTCCTTGGTACATAGCTCCGCTGCAAGGCAGGATCCTTTCAAGACACAATCATAATATAATTCGGGCTTGCGGTGCTCCTTCCCCTCTGGCGGTCCTACGGTCATCAGGTTTTCAGCATCCATCTTCCCCCAGTGCACCTTTGCGCGGGCGAAGGCCATTCGCGCACCCTCTATACAGACCGACCGCTTGATGACATCAAGTCGAGGGCAGACACTCACAAGCCGCTTCACAAGCCCGAAGTAGCTGCTTGGAATCGGCTCGGCGGGCCATAGCCGGATAATCAGATCCTTCATGGCTAGTTCCGCCGCCTTATGCAGTTCGATCAGCTGTTTCAGTTGATCGACAAAAGGCACCGGATAATTCGGTGCCAAATACTGCGACCAGAAGAGCTTATCCGCAGTGTTCCTTTCTTCGGCGCGGTAGAATTGGGCGGCATCCGATATGCTGCCGGGCAGCTTGGCAAATACCCCTGAGAAATCCGAATTCAAAATTAGAAACATAATTGTCTCCTCAAATACTTGCTTTACATGGAAAAAGCCTTACCCGCCGTGATCTTCCTCGCCTCTTGGATCCCCTGCATGGGGCGCTTTGGGTTTCCCCCCGGGCTTCGCTCGTGGCCTGATGCGCCTTGGTGAGTTCGGATTCTTTCTCCGTTAAACTCTGCTCCAAGGTCTCGCATTTCTTCATGACCCCTTGCAGCTCCTGCTCAGCTTTAATAACCCTGGCCTTGTGCTTCTCACGAAGAGCCTGCTCTGTGGTTGCCTTTTTCTCGGCCTCGGCCACAGCTTTCTTAAGAGCCTCGACTTCGGTCATCATCCCTAGTGCAAATCATGAAACATATTTCATCATACTGAAAGTTCATTCGCAATAAACGCGAACAAGACTTGCACATACCTTGTTTATCTCCCAACTGCATTTTCAACTGGCCAAGTTCTTCTTTGGCCCGCTCCAGACTTTGATTCAGTCCAGAGACCTCCGCAGTATGAGAGGCAGCAGCCGCTACAGACGCCTGCTTATAACAGAAGAGAAATAGATGTCATCCAATGAGTCTTCCTGCGAACATACAATTTGATCCCCTGTCCGGTTCTTTCTTTCACCGAACAGTGTATCAGGGGCTACTATCCATACCATGACACTCTTCAAAACCTCATAAACATACCTCAAAACCTTTTATAAGGCTGATACAGGCTTCATTCAGTCCACTCTCAGCAGACTGAATCTTCTCAATCACCGCACCCATAAGGGCACGGTGTTCATCGACAATGGAGGCGCTCTTCAGCGCCACCACCAAAGCATCTGACACCTCTGGTTGGACAGAGGTTGCCGGTGAAACAGGCATGCCCCCTCCAACTGAGAGAGGCTGCCTGCTTGATTCTGGAGCCGTATTGGTCTCCGGAATTGCATCCGGCTGGGAGCCGAATTCAGGATGGCCCCCGCCGTCAGCTCCCATGGGAATTTTGTCCCCCATGTGTCCGGCCCCTGAAGTTTGACCTCCAGGCGCCGCCTTCACGGTCTTTTCCTCTCCTCCTTGGCCGAGGTCCCTCTAGGACTAAGCCTCGGTGTTATTCACCTGTTTGGAGGAAGGGGCCTTCGGAGGCGTCCCGCTCTCCATAGCATCCGAGCTCAGCGAATCCTCTGATGAGGATTGTTTGATACGGGACCTCGTCGGACTACAATAAAAATGGCTCAGGTTAAAATAGTATGCCATGATGAGTCTAGACGCATAAACGTACTCAGATTCAATATACTCACGAATTCACAAGGGGCTGGGCCCTGGGATCCCATGCCGGGCCGCTGTCAGCGGCGGCAGTGGACTCCTCCGGAAGAGGAGCTTTTCCCCTTTTGGGCGACTCGGCCTCCAAGTGTGAGGAGGCCGTCCTCTTATTTCTTCCCCTGCAGGGGATTCATCTTCCTCCTCCTCCTCCTCCTCTTCAGAGGTGGAATGGGCATCAGAGCCTTCGGATATTGTGTCTGAAGTGCCGCGGTGACGAAGACCGCCCCGGGTCTTTTTGGCCTCCTTCTCGGCCGTCTTCTTCGGCACCTTGTAAGGCGCCGGGACCAGCATCTTCGTCAGAAGTGGGACGACCGGTTCTTCGGGCAGCGGGGCCGGACAATGGATCCGCTCCGCCTTCTTCATCCAGCCCTAGGAGAGTTGTGAAAAACACATTAGGCACTTCCCTTCGGTTATGCAGATAAAAAGTACGATGACTTACCGAACTTGCAGGGCGGGACAGTTGGTACCGCGGTCTTCGGCGGAGTCCGGCCATGATTTGCTGGACTTGAAAAGCACCTTCCAGATGTCCTTGTGCGAGGAGTCGAAAAGCTCTCGCAGGGTTTGGTGCTTGGCCGGATCGAATTCCCATAGATTGCAAGTCCGGTGTTGACAAGGCAGGATCCGGCGAACTATCATCACCTGGACTACATTGACAAGTTCAATGTTCTTGTCTCCCATATCTTTAACGCGCGTCTGGAGCGCCGACTATTCTTCGGATGAGGACCAGTTCAGGCCCTTCTTGACCCAGGATGTAAGCCACAGGGGGCACCAGATCGAAACTCGGGAGTAGCGGCCCAATCCGTGTCGCGCGGCTTGGTGATGTAAAACCACTGCTGTTGCCACTCCTTGACGGAATTGTTAAAGGTGCCTGTTGGCCATGTAACGTTGGGCATCTTGCTCACCATAGCGCCCCCGCACTCGGCGTGCTCACCACCCACTACCTTGGGCTTCACATTGAAAATCTTCAGCCATAAGCCGAAATGTGGCGAGATGCGGAGAAAAGCCTCGCACACGACAACGAATGTCGAGATGTTGAGGAAGGAATTAGGGGACAAATCGTGAAGATCGATCCCATAATAATACATGATGCCGCGAACGAACGGGTGGAGGGGAAACCCTTGCCCGCGGACAAAGTGAGGGAGGAATACAACCCTCTCGTGGGGTTTCGGAGTAGGGACGATCTATCCCGCCGTCGGGAGACGGTGGCTGATTTTCTTGGCCAAATACCCGGCCTCCCGAAGCTTTTTGATGTCCTTCTCCCGGACGGTAGAGGCCATCCATTTGCCTCCTGCTCCGGATCCGGACATTTTCGGAAGGCCTTTGTGGGCAGAGAAGATGAACGCTAGGGCGCTGGAGCTTGGGCGGAGGGGAATGGATCGGGAAGAAGAAAGCGTGGGTGCGAATGGGAGTCCTTATCCCCTTATAAAGGCAGCAGGGATTCTGCGCCTCCCCACTTGCCTGGTAAAACCGCTTATTCCCCCAAGCGCCGTAATTGATGGCGCGGTTGGGTTACCCAGACCCGTATTGATGAGAATCCCGGGAAAAGAGGGACACGATCTCTGCTTCGACAAGACGTGCCAACAAAACCGCCTCGCAACACGTGCAATGGCAGGCTCGGAAAAACGGTTCGTCATGACCAGATCACGGCAGAACGTCACGTTAAGAAAAGCTGTTAGCAGATTAGATTTGTGGAAATATTATTCTCTCTACGGTGGTATGTGGAATTTGTTTTGCAGAGCCAGACACTATCCTTGTGTTCAAAATCTTCTATGGAATATTTGGAGGAGGAACCCGCCTTGCAATGTCGAAGACGATCTGCGCACTGGACTCATCGTCATTGAAGCCTGGTTTAGGGGCTGCTGAGGGAGTCCTGGATTAGGGGGTCCTCGGACAGCCGGACTGTATACTTTAGCCGGACTGTTGGACTATGAAGACACAAGATTGAAGACTCCGTCCCGTGTCCGGAGGGGACTCTCCTTGGCGTGGAAGGCAAGCTTGGCAATACGGATATGTAGATCTCCTCCCTTGTAACCGACTCTGTGTAACCCTAGCCCCCTCCGGTGTCTATATAAACCGGAGGGTTTAGTCCGTAGGACAACAACAATCATACCATAGGCTAGCTTCTAGGGTTTAGCCTCTATGATCTCGTGGTAGATCAACTCTTGTAATACTCATACCATCAAGATCAATCAAGCAGGAAGTAGGGTATTACCTCCATCGAGAGGGCCCGAACCTGGGTAAACATCGTGTCCCCCGCCTCCTGTTACCATCCGCCTTAGACGCACAGTTCGGGACCCCCTACCCGAGATCCGCTGGTTTTGACACCGACAGTACCCATTTTGTAATGGGTCCTTTGATGTTTGTAACAAGGGCCTTAGGAACCCAAATAGACCATTCAATGTGCTCATAAGAAGAACCAACAAATTTGGCATAAACATGTCCATCACTGGCACGGCATAACACATAAGAAGGGTTAAAGTCGCCGGCTTTGTTGGGAGGGGTAGCATTGCCCTTCTTGGCATCACTACCCTTCACATTGTTCTTCTTCTTGTCCTTAGGAGCACCATCTCCCTCCTTCACAAAAGTTTGCTTGAGAGGGGGAGGTCATTTGGCCTTGTCATCCTTCTTCTTGTTCTTGGACTTGGGTCTGAACCCAATCCCTTCCTTGGCCACAACTTCCTTTTGATTGCTCAAAAGGTCATTGAGGTTCTTCTCACCTTGTATGCATGACACAAGGCCTGTCTCGAGTTGCTTCTTCAACTTCACATTCTCCTCAACAAGATGCACATGCTCACAACATGGGTTAGTAGCATTTGCATTATCAATTAAGACCATATGAGGAAAGGTGGCTTTCTCCTTGGTTAGCTTTACTTGGAGTTGATCATGAGACTCTTTGAGGCTAGCGTGAGCACCCTTCAAGACCTTGTGAGCCTTGTCAAGTAAATCAAACTCCTCTTTGAGTCTAGCAAGATCAACCCCAAGCTTGTCCTTCTCGGAGTTTAGCACTCGAGATACAACAAGAGCATGATCAAGATCTTTCTTTAATTTAGCGTGGGCATCGTTGTATGACTCCTCAAGAGCCAAACGAAGACCTCGCTCTTCCTCAAGAGCATTGGAAAGATCCAAAATCTCATCGGCATAGTCACGACTATGCCCCTCCATCTTAGAGATGGTATCTTCGTGAGCCTCGATCATGTCATTGGCTTCACCAAGTTGTTCCAAGAGAGCAACAAAGTGCTTCTTGGATTTACCCTTGAGTTTACTCATAAAAGACTCAAATTCATTCTCCTCAACATTGGACCCCTCATTTTCATCAATGCAATCCGTCAACAAAGGATTATTAATGATGGTAGTTTTGATGTTGGCAGTTACCTTGTTGGTGGCTTTAGCCATGAGGCACTTGGCGGTGATGTTCTCATTGGGTGAATCGAAGAGAGACACCCGTGGAGTTGTCGCAATGGCGATGGAGGCCATGGCAACCGACTCACCATCTTCATCATCATCATCATCCTCATGGTACTCTTCTTGTGCCACCAACCCCTTGGGAGGAGTCTTCTTGGTGAAGTTGCTCTTCTTGGGGAACGACTTGGCCTTGTCCTTTCGGATGAGCTTGCCACCATTGTCTTCCCTCTTCTCATAAGGACATTCCGCAACAAAGTGGCTCACATTGCCACAATTATAGCAAGTCCCCACTCGTTGCTTGACCTTTGCGCCACTTGAGTTGTTCTTGTTGAAGTTGGGCCTTGTGTTCTTCTTGCCCGAAAATTGCCTTGAAGCAAGAGCCATGTGTTCATGATAGGCATACTTTGTATCTTCGGGGTTGCTCTCCTCTTCTTCCTCTTCGCCCTCTTCTTCCACACTAACCTTGGCCTTGAATGCAAGGTTGGGCTTCTTTGCTCTTTGAGAACGTAACATCGCATTGTCGGCGGTCTTGTCCAAGATGCTCATAGCCACAAAATCATCCAACACTTCGCTTGAGGACAAGGTGTGGAAGTCCGGCCTTTGACGAATGACGGTGGACATGGCCTTGTGGTAAGGCATCATGGCCTTGAGGAATTTGCGCTTGATCCAATTGTCATCTGTATCCTTGCTCCCATGATCTCGGAGTGAAACCGCGAGAGTAGTTAATCTCCGATAAAGCTCACGAGGTTCTTCATCTTCTTTCATTGCAAACTCATCGGCTTCGTCTTGCACCACTTCATAGTTGGAGCTTTGAATGCTTGCGCTTCCTCTGTAGAGGGACACAACATGGCGCCAAGCATCCTTGGCCATTATGAAGGGCCAGAGATGAGCAAGATCTTCGGGTGGAATTGCATCTTGGATGATGAAGAGAGCATTCTCATTGAATTGATTGTCCGCGACTTCTCTAGGGGTGAAGTTGCTTCGGTCATGCGGATAAAAACCTTCTTCCATGATTCTCCAAAGATTAGTATTAACATGGTTCAAATGACGCTTAAAGCGATAAACCCAAGAATCAAAGTCCTCATTTTTCACAATCTTAGGGGAGTGATAACCCACAAGTATAGGGGACTGCAACAGTTTTCGAGGGTAGAGTATTCAACCCAAATTTATTGATTCGACACAAGGGGAGCCAAAGAATATTCTCAAGTATTAGCAGTTGAGTTGTCAACTCAACCACACCGGGATAACTTAATATCTGCAACAAAGTATTTAGTAGCAAAGTAATATGGAAGTAACGGTAACGGTAGCAAAAGTAATATTTTTAGGTTTTGTAGTGATTGTAACAGTAGCAACGAAAAAGTAAATAAGCGAAGAACAATATGTGAAAAGCTCGTAGGAATTGGATCGGTGATGGAGAATTATGCCGGATGTGGTTCATCATGTAACAGTCATAACATAGGGTGACACAGAACTAGCTCCAATTCATCAATGTAATGTAGGTATGTATTCCGAATATAGTCATACGTGCTTATGGAAAAGAACTTGCATGACATCTTTTGTCCTACCCTCCTGTGGCAGCGGGGTCCTAATGGAAACTAAGGGATATTAAGGCCTCCTTTTAATAGAGTACCGGACCAAAGCATTAACACATAGTGAATACATGAACTCCTCAAGCTATGGTCATCACCGGGAGTGGTCCCGATTATTGTCACTTCGGGGTTGCCGGATCATAACACATAGTAGGTGACTATAGACTTGCAAGATAGGATCAAGAACTCACTTATATTCATGAAAACATAATAGGTTCAGATCTGAAATCATGGCACTCGGGCCCTAGTGACAAGCATTAAGCATAGCAAAGTCATAGCAACATCAATCTTAGAACATAGTGGATACTAGGGATCATACCCTAACAAAACTAACTCGATTACATGATAGATCTCATCCAACCCATCACCGTCCAGCAAGCCTACGATGGAATTACTCACGCACGGCGGTGAGCATCATGAAATTGGTGATGGAGGATGGTTGATGATGACGACAGCGACGAATCCCCCTCTCCGGAGCCCCGGGCGGACTCCAGATCAGCCCTCCCGAGAGGTTTTAGGGCTTGGCGGCGGCTCTGTATCGTAAAACGCGATGAATCCTTCGCTCTGGTTTTTTCTCCCCGAAAGTGAATATATGGAGTTGGAGTTGAGGTCGGTAGAGCGTCAGGGGGCCCACGAGGCAGGGGGCGCGCCCAGGGGGGCAGGCGCCCCCCACCCTCGTGGACAGGGTGTGGGCCCCCTGACGTGGATTTTTCTTCCAATATTTTTAATATTTTCCAAAAGGATGTTCCCTGGAGTTTCAGGTCATTCCGAGAACTTTTGTTTCTGCACATAAATAAAGTCTGCTGAAAACAGCGTCAGTCCGGGTTAGTTCCATTCAAATCATGCAAGTTAGAGTCCAAAACAAGGGCAAAAGTGTTTGGAAAAGTAGATACGATGGAGACGTATCAACTCCCCCAAGCTTAAACCTTTGCTTGTCATCAAGCAATTCAGTTGATAAACTGAAAGTGATAAAGAAAAACTTTTACAAACTCTGTTTGCTCTTGTTGTTGTAAATATGTAAAGCCAGCATTCAAGTTTTCAGCAAAGATTATGACTAACTACATTCGCAATAACACTTAGGTCTCATGTTTACTCATATCAATGGCATAATCAACTAGCGAGCCATAATAATAAATCTCGGATGACAACACTTTCTCAAAACAATCATGATATGATATAACAGGATGGTATCTCACTAGCCCTTTCTGAGACCGCAAAACATAAATGCAGAGCACCTTTAAGGATCAAGGATTGACTAGACATTGTAATTCATGGTAAAAGAGATCCAGTCATAGTCATACCCAATATAAATTAATAGTAATGGATGCAAATGACAGCTGTGCTCTCCAGCTAGTGCTTTTTAATAAGAGGGTGATGACTCAACATAAAAGTAAATAGATAGGCCCTTCACAGAGGGAAGTAGGGATTTGTAGAGGTGCCAGAGCTCGGTTTTGAAATAGAGATAAATAATATTTTGAGCGGCATACTTTCATTGTCAACATAATAACCAAGAGATGGCGATATCTTCCATGCTACACACATTATAGGCGGTTCCCAAACAGAATGGTAAAGCTTATACTCCCCCTCCAGCAACAAGCATCAATCCATGGCTTGCTCGAAACAACGAGTGCCTCCAACTAGCAACAGTCCCAGGGGGAGTTTTGTTTGCAATTATTTTGATTTAGTTTACATAAAGCATGGGACTGGGCATCTCGGTGACCAGCCATTTTCTCGTGAGTGACGAGCGGAGTCCACTCCTCTTGAGAATAACCCGCCTAGCATGGAAGATACGGACAACCCTAGTTGATACATGAGCTATTCGAGCATACAAAACAGAATTTCATTTGAAGGTTTAGAGTTTGGCACATACAAATTTACTTGGAACGGCAGGTAGATACCGCATGTAGGAAGGTATAGTGGACTCATATGGAATCACTTTGGGGTTTAAGGGATTGGATGCACAAGCAGTATTCTCGCTTAGTACAAGTGAAGGCTAGCAAAAGAATGGGAAGCGACCAACTAGGGAGCGACAACAGTCATGAACATGCATTAAAATTAATAAACATTGAGTGCAAGCATGAGTAGGATATAATCCACCATGAACATAAATATCGTGAAGGCTATGTTGATTTGTTTCAACTACATGTGTGAACATGTGCCAAGTCGAGTCACTTAAATCATTCAAAGGAGGATACCACCCTACTATACCACATCACAACCATTTTAATAGCATGTTGGCATGCAAGGTAAACCATTATAACTCATAGCTAATCAAGCATGGCACAAGCAACTAGAATCTCTAATTGTCATTGCAAACATGTTTATTCATAATAGGCTGAATCAGGAACGATGAACTAATCATATTTACAAAAACAAGAGAGGTCGAGTTCATACCAGCTTCTCTCATCTCAGTCAGTCCATCATATATCGTCATTATTGCCTTTCACTTGCACGACCGAACGATGTGAATAATAATAAGAGTGCACGTGCATTGGACTAAGCTGGAATCTGCGAGCATTCAATAAACAGGAGAAGACAAAGCAATATGGGCTCTTGGTTAAATCAACAATAATGCATATAAGAGCCACTTCAACAATTTAATTATGGTCTTCTCCTATCGACCCCCAAAGAAAAGAAAAGAAATAAAACTATTTACACGGGAAAGCTCCCAACAAGAAAAAGAAGAACGGGAAATCTTTTTAGGTTTTTCTTTTTAATTAATACTACTACAACAAGAAAAGTAAACTAACTAAAAGCTACTACTGATTTTTTGGTTTTTCTTAAGGTTTAACAAACACACAAGAAGAAAGCAAGAAAAAATAAAATAAACTAGCATGGATATTACAGTGAAAGAGTATGAGCACCGACATCTAGCAATAAGTGTGAGTGAACATAAATGTAATGTCGGTGGGAAATACGTACTCCCCCAAGCTTAGGCTTTTGGCCTAAGTTGGTTTATTGCCACGGATGGCCTGGCGGATATCCATAGTTGTAACCGGGGTCATACTGAGATGAAGAAGGCCCTGATTGCCACTGGTTGGCAATCGTCTCCGGATCCTACTGGTAATTAGACTGTCGTGGAGGTTCATATTGTGGTTCCGGCTCCGTGGCTGGTGTAGGGTTCCGGTAGGTGTGAATGGCCGCCAGCGGAACGAGATACGGTCCTGCAGAGAAATTAAACAAGGAGGGAGCAGGCAAGGTAATAGTCTCCGGGTGATGTTTATCAAAGAACAATTTTTATTTAAGCGCCCCTTCCCTATTCTTAACAATAAAGTCATGCGCTACCATACTCTTATAATCTAAATAAGCAGTGGGCAGCAATATTTCTTCTTTTTCATAGTGCCTAATAGGTATGTTATAATGTGCAGCAAGGCGTGAAGCGTAAATACCTCCAAAGATGGGGCCCTTTGTACGGTTCAAACTTAACCGTTTAGCAATAATAGCGCCCATACTAACAATGTTATCGCAGAATAAACCATGGAACAAAATGATGATATCAGGAACACTAAGGTTTCCACAGTTTCCGCGACCAATTAAGCAACGACTAGCAAATATGGCAAAGTAGCATAAAACAGGAAAATGTATGCTAGTAATTCTAGCATCGGAAACCTTCCTAGTTTCCCCTACAGTGATAGTGTCAATAAACCCGTCCACATCTTTACGATGTGGTTCCTCTAAACTACCCTCGAAAGGTATTTTGTAAATCTTGCAAAATTCATCTAGTGGCATCTTCTTAACCACATCATATAAATGAAACTCTACTGAAGGAGGTGATTCCTTAGGATAATAGTAGAAGTTTTGCACAAAAGTATTGGCGAGTAAGAGATACTGTTCGCGTTGGTCGCGGAGGAAGTCGGTGAGGCCTGCATTCTCAGCCAATTCATAAAAATCATCATAAATCCCGGCTTCTCTCAAGAAACCATCGGAAGGCCATTCACACGGCCGAACCTCCGCGGTGCGAGGCAAATTATATTTGGGCCTCTGTGCTTCTTCACTCTGCTTCTCCTTTGAGCTTCGGCTCGATGAGCCCCTCAAAAATCTCTTCATTATTTTCTGAAAAATTATGAAATTTTTAGTAACTTCAAACAAAAGTGAACAAAGCTCAACAAAATTGATAGCAACTACTCCTACAAGTGCCTAGAGACTATATCATGTATTAGAACTACTTGCAACCATATAAATTTGACATGCAAGCTCAAGAACATGGTCACCTAGGCAGCACAAATTTGCAATGAATAAAGCACTAGAACAAAAACTAATTGGACCAATGGAGGAGTCACATACCAAGGAACAATCCCCCCAAGCAGTTTTGTGAGAGGTGCTTTGAGAAAGGAGATCGAAAATCGCAGCAAAATGAGCTAGAACTCGTGCTTGAGCTGGATGGTGATTTTTTGGGAGGAAGAAGAAGTGTGTGGGGGCAGGAATAAGTGGAGGGGGGCCACCGTGGGCCCACGAGGCAGGGGGCGCGCCTTGGACCCTCATGGCCAGGTGTTTGCTCCCCCGGCTGTGTTCTTAGTTCCAGATATTCTCAAATATTCCAAAAAAATCATATTCCATTTTCAGGGCATTTGGAGAACTTTTATTTTCGGGGTATTTTTATATTGCACGGATAAATCAGAAAACACACAGAAAAATACTATTTTTACTTTCTTTCAACTAAATAACAAAAAGTAGAGAGAGGGTACAGAAGGTTGTGCCTTCTAGTTTCATCCATCTCATGCTCATCAAAAGGAATCCACTAACAAGGTTGATCAGGTCTTGTTAACAAACTCATTCCGAATAACATGGAACCGGAGAAATTTCGAATAACACTATGTTACCTCAACGGGGATATGCACATCCCCAATAATCAGAATATCATATTTCTTCTTGACAGTAGGAAGAGGAAATTCAAAACCTCCAAAAATAATCGATGGAATTTTTCCAATAGAATTGATATTGTGGACTTGAGGTTGTTTCCTCGGAAAGTGTACCGTATGTTCATTACCATTAACATGAAAAGTGACATTGCCTTTGTTGCAATCAATAACAGCCCCTGCAGTATTCAAACAAGGTCTTCCAAGAATAATAGACATACTATCGTCCTCGGGAATATCAAGAATAACAAAGTCCGTTAAAATAGTAACGTTTGCAACCACAACAGGCACATCCTCACAAATACCGACAGGTATAGCAGTTGATTTATCCACCATTTGCAAAGATATTTCATTAGGTGTCAACTTATTCAAATCAAGTCTACGGTATAAAGAGAGAGGCATAACACAAACACCGGCTCCAAGATCACATAAAGCAGTTTTAACATAATTTCTTTTAATGGAGCATGGTATAGTGGGTACTCCTGGATCTCCATGTTTCTTTGGTATTCCACCCTTAAAAGTATAGTTAGCAAGCATGGTGGAAATTTCAGCTTCCGGTATCTTTCTTTTATTAGTAACAATATCTTTCATGTACTTAGCATAAGGATTCATTTTGAGCATATCACTTTATCGCATACGCAAAAAGATAGGTCCAATCATTTCAGCAAAGCGCTCAAAATCCTCATCATCCTTTTTCTTGGATGGTTTGGGAGGAAAAGGCATGGGTTTCTGAACCCATGGTTCTCGTTCTTTATCGTGTTTCCGAGCAGCAAAATCTCTCTTATCATAACGTTGATTCTTTGATTGTGGGTTATCAAGATCAACAGCAGGTTCAATTTCCACATCATTATCGTTGCTAGGTTGAGCATCATCATGAACATCATCATTAACATTTTCATTAGGTTCATGTTCATTACCAGATTGTGTTTCAGCATCAGAAATAGAGATATCATTTGGATTCTCAGGTGGTTCAGCAATAGGTTCACTAGAAGCATGCAAAGTCCTATCATTTTTCTTTTTCTTCCTTTTAGAAGGACTAGGTGTCTCAATATTATTTCTCTGAGAATCTTGTTCAATTCTCTTAGGGTGGCCTTCAGGATACAAAGGTTCCTGAGTCATTTTACCGGTTCTAGTAGCCACTCTAACAGCATAATCATTTTTCTTACTATTCAATTCATTGAGAAAATCATTTTGAGCTTTAAGTACTTGTTCTACTTGAGTGGTAACCATAGAAGCATGTTTACTAATGAGCTTAAGTTCACCTTTAACTCTAGACATATAATCAGCCAAGTGTTCAAGCATGTAAGCATTTTGTTTTAATTGTCTACCAAAATCAGCATTGAAGTTTTCTTGTTTGACAATAAAGTTATCAAACTCTTCTAAGCATTGTCTAGCAGACTTATAGTGAGGAATATCACCTTCATCAAATCTATAGAGAGAATTTACCTTTACTACCTGTGTCGGGTTATCAAGACCATGAGTTTCTTCAATAGGTAATGGATTAAGATCATATGTTTCTTCAACAGGCAGTAAATTAAGACCATGTATTTCTTCAATAGGAGGTAAATTCTTAACATCTTCAGCTTTAGTGCCCTTTTCTTTCATAGATTTCTCTGCCTCTTGCATATCTTCAGGACTGAGAAATAGAACACCTCTCTTCTTCGGAGTTGGTTTAGGAATAGGCTCAGGAATTGGCTCAGGAGCCGGCTCAGGAAGTGTCCAATTATTTTCATTTGTCAACATATTATTCAATAGAATTTCAGCTTCATCCGTTGTTCTTTCCCTGAAAACAGAACCAGCACAACTATCCAGGTAATCTCTGGAAGCATCGGTTAGTCCATTATAAAAGATATCAAGTATTTCATTTTTCTTAAGAGGATGATCAGGCAAAGTATTAAGTAATTGGAGAAGCCTCCCCCAAGCTTGTGGGAGACTCTCTTCTTCAATTTGCACAAAATTATATATTTCCCTTAAAGCAGCTTGTTTCTTATGAGCAGGAAAATATTTAGCAGAGAAGTAATAAATCATATCCTGGGGACTACGCACACAACCAGGATCAAGAGAATTAAACCATATCTTAGCATCACCCTTTAATGAGAACGGAAATATTTTAAGGATATAAAGGTAGCGAGATTTCTCATCATTAGTGAACAGGGTGGCTATATCGTTTAATTTAGTAAGATGTGCCACAACAGTTTCAGATTCATAGCCATAAAAAGGATCAGATTCAACCAAAGTAATTATATCAGGATCAACAGAGAATTCATAATCCTTATCAGTAACACAGATAGGTGAAGTAGCAAAAACAGGGTCAGGTTTCATTCTAGCATTAAGAGATCGCTGCTTCCATTTAGCTAATAACCTCTTTAGATCATATCTATCATTCCAAGCTAAAATAGCTCTAGCAGCTCCTTCTTCCAGAACATTACCCTCAGGAACAACAGGCAATTCATAGTTATTAGGGGGAGAGTCTTCATCATCACTATCTTCAATATTATCAGTTTCAATAATTTCATTCCCTCTAGCCCTAGCAAGTTGTTCATCAAGAAATTCACCAAGTGGCACAGTAGTATCAAGCATAGAAGTAGTTTCATCATAAGTATCATGCATAGCAGAAGTGGCATCATCAATAACATGTGACATATCAGAATGAATAGCAGAAGCAGGTTTAGGTGTCGCAAGCTTACTCAAAACAGAAGGTGAATCAAGTGCAGAGCTAGATGGCAGTTCCTTACCTCCCCTCGTAGTTGAGGGATAGATTTTTGTTTTCACGTCTTTCAAGTTCTTCATAGTGACCAGCAGATATAAATCCCAAGTGACTCAAAGAATAGAGCTATGCTCCCCGGCAACGGCGCCAGAAAATAGTCTTGATAACCCACAAGTATAGGGGATCGCAACAGTTTTCGAGGGTAGAGTATTCAACCCAAATTTATTGATTCGACACAAAGGGAGCCAAAGAATATTCTCAAGTATTAGCAGTTGAGTTGTCAATTCAACCACACCTGGATAACTTAATATCTTCAGCAAAGTATTTAGTAGCAAAGTAATATGGAAGTAATGGTAATGGTAGCAAAAGTAATATTTTTAGGTTATGTAGTGATTGTAATAGTAGCAACGGAAAAGTAAATAAGCGAAGAACAATATGTGAAAAGCTCGTAGGCATTGGATCGGTGATGGAGAATTATGCCAGATGCGGTTCATCATGTAATAGTCATAACATAGGGTGTCACATAACTAGCTCCAATTCATCAATGTAATGTAGGTATGTATTCCGAATATAGTCATACGTGCTTATGGAAAAGAACTTGCATGACATCTTTTGTCCTACCCTCCCGTGGCAGCGGGGTCCTAATGGAAACTAAGGGATATTAAGGCCTCCTTTTAATAGAGTACCAGACCAAAGCATTAACACATAGTGAATACATGAACTCCTCAAGCTATGGTCATCACCGGGAGTGGTCCCGATTATTGTCACTTCGGGGTTGCCGGATCATAACACAATGTAGGTGACTATAGACTTGCAAGATAGGATCAAGAACTCACTTATATTCATGAAAACATAATAGGTTCAGATCTGAAATCATGGCACTCGGGCCCTAGTGACAAGCATTAAGCATAGCAAAGTCATAGCAACATCAATCTCAGAACATAGTGGATACTAGGGATCAAACCCTAACAAAACTAACTCGATTACATGATAGATCTCATCCAACCCATCACCGTCCAGAAAGCCTATGATGGAATTACTCACGCACGACGGTGAGCATCATGAAATTGGTGATGGAGGATGGTTGATGATGATGACGGCGACGAATCCCCCTCTCTGGAGCTCCGAACGGACTCCAGATCAGCCCTCCCGAGAGGTTTTAGGGCTTGGCGGCGGCTCCGTATCGTAAAATGTGATGAATCCTTCTCTCTGATTTTTTTCTCCCTGAAAGTGAAGATATGGAGTTGGAGTTGAGGTCGGTGGAGCGTCAGGGGGGCCACGAGGTAGGGGGGCACGCCCAGGGGGGCAGGTGCGCCCCCCCACCCTCGTGGACAGGGTGTGGGCCCCCTGACGTGGATTTTTCTTCCAGTATTTTTAATATTTTCGAAAAGGATGTTCCGTGGAGTTTCAGCTCATTCCGAGAACTTTTGTTTCTGCACATAAATAACACCACGGAAAGTCTGCAGAAAACAGCGTCAGTCCGGGTTAGTTCCATTCAAATCATGCAAGTTAGAGTCCAAAACAAGGGCAAAAGTTTTTGGAAAAGTAGATACGACGGAGACGTATCTGGGAGGACCGGCATGATTCAAATGAGTGGAAGGAATCGGTCCACCATAAACAAGTCGAGGTTCCACATGGGCAAAGATGTCGTTGCCATTTTTACCACAAGTAGAACGAGCCTTTTCACTAGTAGCTTCCCCCTTGTCGAAGTTAGCATCCGTCACCTTGTTAGTGGGATCACCCACTTTCATCGGTGCAGTGGATAGTTTGAGCCCTTCTAAGAATTTGCTAAACATGCTTTCAACCTCGGTCGTCATGGAGGTTTTCAACGTGTCCAAAGCCACATTGAATTCCTCACGAGAGACCGCGGTTCCCCCATCGGTCGTAGACGATATTGGATTCACACCGCAGTGCTCCTCACCGCCGTCTACGGTGTCAATCATACTCTTCGGACGGCAAAGTCCTTAATAAAAAGACGAGGCTCTGATACCAATTGAAAGGATCGATATAGTTGACTAGAGGGGGGGTGAATAGGCAACTAACAATTTTTAGCTTTTCTTTACCAATTTAAACTTTGCATCAAAGTAGGTTGTCTAGATATGCAACTAGGTGAGCAACCTATATGATGAAATAACAATAAGCACACAAGCAAGCAAGGGATATAACACAAATAAGCTTGCACAAGTAAAGGCACGAGATAACCAAGAGTGGAGCCAGTGAAGACGAGAATGTGTTACCGAAGTTCCTTCCTTTTGAGGGGAAGTACGTCTCCGTTGGAGCGGTGTGGAGGCACAATGCTCCCCAAGAAGCCACTAGGGCCACCGTATTCTCCTCACGCCCTCACACAATGCGAGATGCCGTGATTCCACTATTGGTGCCCTTGGAGGCGGCGACCGGACCTTTACAAACAAGGTTGGGGCAATCTCCACAACTTAATTGGAGGCTCCCAACAACAACACGAAGCTTCACCACAATGGAATATGTCTCCGCGGTGACCTCAACCGTCTAGGGTGCTCAAACACCCAAGAGTAACAAGATCTACAAGGGATTTGTGGGGGGGATCAAATTTCTCTTGGTGGAAGTGTAGATCGGGGCCTTCTCAACCAATCCCTAGAAAAGCAACAAGTTTGATTGGCTAGGGAGAGAGATCGGGCGAAAATGGAGCTTGGAGCAACAATGGAGCTTAGGGATGGAAGAGGTGGTCCACTCGGAGAAGAAGACACCCCTTATATAGTGGAGGAAAAAATCCAACCATTATCCACCAACTCAGCCTGCGTAGCACGGTACTACCGCGCCTGGGACGCGGTACTACCGCAAGGCCACACGGTACTACCGCAGAGCCCCGCGGTACTACCGCCCGTGCAGCAGAAACCAGAACAACCCAGATGCAATGAAGTAGAGGGGGGTAGAACCACTGGCGCGGTACTACCGCTCCCCCTTGCGGTACTACCGCAAGGCAGGGATAGTCCAGATTTTGGGAAGGCACGGACATATAAAAATACATCCGTGGCAACTTCCGCTGAGTTGGGATCTATGCAAAAATCTGACACGGTACTACCATATGTAGGGGAACGCGACAGAAAACGAAAATTTCGGTATAACGAGCACGCCCAGGACCACTATGGAGACTGCATACAAGGTTTGATCTGATCCGTACTGACTCGAAGCGCAGCGGAAGAAGAGTCGGTGTAGATCGTTGGTGCAGATCCCCGCAGCTAGGATTTACAACCTCCCAACCGCGAGGATGTACTCCCTCTCCGGACAGCCCTTCGGGAGGCGGTCGGACAGTCCCCCGGACAATGTCGCGGACAGCCCTTCGGGAGGACCCTCGAAACTTGGACGGAGACTCGGACAGCCCTTCGGGAGGACACTCGAACAGCCCCTCGAGCAAAAGATCGAAACTACAATATCTCTACGGGGTTGCACACATAAGGTGTCAGCTATCCGGCAAGGCTTCGCTGTCCAGAACTAGTTCCTGCCGGAACCCAGACAGCCTTACGGCTCTACGAAACTCTTTTCGTGGGAGGGAGAGAAGAAGCCAGATAATGCATGGCATGTGTATGAGAGGAAGGGATGAGCTTTGGGCTGCCCACTCCTCCTCTATTTATAGGAAAGACAAGTGGTAGGGATGGCTCACAAAAACCCAAAATGCCCATGCAAATGTCACACATGAAGGGCATAATGGGGAGGAAGTGGAGCTCCATGGAGCCCCACACATGTGGACGGCCAACCCCCTTGGGGGGCCCCCATGAGGAGCATGCTTGGCCCCCAAGCCCTTCTAGAAGCCTTTTGGAAATATCCCAAAAGGTGACTCACCATAAAATATCCAAAAAGCACTTTCACTATTCACGACGACATTTTTCAGCGTCCGTTCGAACTGAAAATATTTATGTGGGCTTAGAACATTTCCAGTACCCACCATAATAATTTTCAACGCGTTCCGAAACAATTCCGGTTTTAGTGATTTTCATCTGCGAAACGCATCTGAAGTGGCTCCGGCAGCTCCGGAACATTTCCGGTTTTTATCTCAGAAAATTCCAAAAAGCTTCCAGAATGATTCTGGCACCCTCCAAGAATTATCAGGCATTTGCCGAAACCAATCTGACTTAATGGTATATCCCGAAACAACTTTTCGGTACCATCGAAACTTATCCGATGACCTCTCTCTGCGGTATGATTCCGCTGTCCGAAACCTTTCCGGTGTCCGAAACTTTTTCGGTGATTTTCTCTCATACTCCCTGTCTAGTATTCAGCAGATAGATGACCCTTAAGCGTGTGACCCTATAGGTTCGGTGAAGTATAGACATGACCCGGAACCCCTTCCGATCAATGATCAACATCGGAGCCGTGGACACCCATATTGACCCCTATACCCACACGAATGAATATTCGAGTGAACCTCCAGTTGTAGTGAGCTATTCCTATTGCTTCACGATATGTCACAAACACCCGAGGTGAGATTTATTGCATCCCCGTGGACGAACAATTTGTCCACCATGCAAGTTACCTCGTTACCGGTTCTGTTCTCTTTTCTCGTTTCCGTGTTCCGGCATCCCAGTGATCAAATCACAAGGTGTCTGGCCAGACGATTATGGATACCGTAACAGCGAGAGGGCCCGAGAATATTTCTCCATCGTCGGAGGAGCAAATCCCAATCTTGAGCTATCTCGTTACTTGCCATACTTTTCCGTGAACCCGTAAGCCGCCGTAATAGCCACCCAGTTACGGATGACGTTTAACAAACCCCAAAGTTCACAAAGCAAGTACGAAGGAACTCGATACTCTCATGGTCTAAGGAATTATGCAAACATTAACTATCTCTGTGTTATTAACCATAAACTTGTGACGAAAAGAATCTCATAGCATAACATCAATTTGGGTCGATTCAACACAAGTGTTCTACCAACATCGCGCCCTCAGAATTGCCAGCATAGACATGCCCATGATCAGGAAAACAGGATCATCATGCAATACATGAGCCAGTCTTAGAGGCAAGACTAGGAATACATTTTACCGTTTAGTATACCACACGTGCACATGAGTTTCCCTCCGAGCCTCGTGGATATTGCAGACTCGGGAATCATTGCAGTTATAGCATGGAAGCTAAACATTCATTACAAACTTTGGAGATACAAAATAACTGTTATTACTGCCTCTAGGGCATATCTCCTACAGACTCCCACTTGCACTAGAGTCATAATCCAGTTACATGGCTTCCCTAACACCAATGGCTATCCGGTGCTGCTCATGCTTTGCTCGGGGTAGAGGCTTTGTCATCGGGTCTGACACGTTCAGATCCGTGTGAACTTTGCGTACTTTCACTAAACCCTCTTCGACATGATGTCGAATGAGTTTATATTTGCGTTGAATATGTCTTGTCTTATGGTGCGAACTTGGCTCCCTTGCCTGAGCCACGGCGCCACTATTATCACAATAGATTTCCACCGGGTCCAGAGCACTTGGAACCACACCAAGGTCTTCAAGAAATTGCTTGATCCATACCGCCTCCTTGGAGGCTTCTGAAGCGGCAACATACTCCGCCTCCGTCGTAGAATCCGCCACAGTCTTTTGTTTGGAACTTTTCCAATCAACTGCGCCGCCGTTCAATATGAAAACATAGCCTGATTGAGATTTGAAGTCATCTGGGTCAGTCATGAAGCCTGCATCAGTGTAACCACTTACAATGAGCTCTTCATCACCTCCGTACACAAGGAGTAAATCCTTGGTCCTTCTGAGGTACTTAAGAATACCCTTGACTGCGGCCCAGTGTTCCAACCCTGGATCACTTTGGTACCGGCTGCTAACACTTAGCGCATAGGAAACATCTGGTCTTGTACATAGCATGGCATACATAATAGAACCAACTGCCGAGGCATATGGAACATCATTCATTTGTACTCGCTCATCCAGAGTCCGAGGACTCTGATTTTTGCAAAGCACTGTGCCAGGTGACATGGGGAGTAGGCCTTTCTTGGAGTTCTCCATGTTGAACCTTTTCAACACCTTGTCAATGTACGTGCTTTGGCTAAGCGCTATCAGGCGTTTTGATCTATCTCTATAGATTCTGATGCCCAATACATATGCCGCTTCGCCTAAGTCTTTCATTGAAAAACTTTTCTTCAATGAGTCTTTTATTTCGCTAAGAAAATTCACGTCATTTCCAATCAATAATATGTCATCCACATACAAGATTAGAAATGCTTTTGCGCTCCCACTAAACTTCTTGTAAACACAAGATTCTTCGTCATTCCTGATGAAGCCAAATTCTTTGACCACTTCATCAAAACGAATGTTCCAGCTCCTTGACGCTTGCTTCAGACCATAAATGGCTTTCTGAAGTTTGCATACCTTTCCAGCATCCTTATGAACGACAAAACCTTCTGGCTGTATCATGTATACATCCTCTTTGAGGTTTCCATTTAGGAAAGCCGTTTTGACATCCATCTGCCATATTTCATAATCGAAATAAGCAGCAATTGCTAGTAATATCCGAACAGACCTAAGCATAGCTACCGGCGAGAAAGTCTCGTCGTAGTCCACTCCTGGAACTTGTGTGAACCCTTTCGCGACAAGTCTAGCTTTGTGGATAGTAATGTTACCATCCGCGTCTGTCTTCCTTTTGAAAATCCATTTACAACCAATCGGCTTTACGCCTTCAGGAAGTTCTTCCAAGTTCCAAACTTGGTTTTCGTACATGGATTCCATTTCGGATTTCATGGCCTTGTGCCATTCCTTTGAGCTGGGCCCCGCCATCGCTTCCTTGTAGTGCGCAGGTTCATCGTCTTCAAGAATGAAGATTTCATTATGAAACCACTCAGGTGGCTGGATAGCCCTACCTGATCTACGCGGTTCAGTTACAACATTGTCTGAAGTCTCCGCATCATATGCGACAACTTCAGGCTCAGTTGCAGGGATAATTAGCGGAATTTCTTCCGGTTCCTTAGCCATATCAACTGTTGCCGAAGATTCACTAATCTCTTCAAGTTGTACTGTCCTCCCACTTAATTCTTTGGCGAGAAACTCTTTCTCAAGAAATTGTCCATTTCTAGCAACAAACACTTTGTTATCAAACGGGTGGTAGAAGGAATACCCAATTGTTTCCTTGGGATAACCTACAAAGTAACACTTGTCTGATCTGGGATCTAGTTTGGTAGGTTATAAACGTTTTACGTATACCTCACAACCACAAATCCTGAGATGCGACAAACCGGGTTTCCTCCCGTTCCATAACTCGTATGGTGTCGTCTCAACTGATTTAGACGGTGCTCTGTTAAGCGTGTGAGCAGCAGTTTCCAGTGCGTGACCCCAAAAAGATATCGGAAGATTTGTAAGAGACATCATTGACCTTACCATGTCCAACAAGGTTCGGTTACGTCGTTCCGATACTCCATTTCTCTGTGGAGTTCCGGGAGGCGTAAGCTGTGAAACGATTCCACGATCACTCAGATGTTGGCCAAACTCATGACTAAGATATTCGCCTCCGCGATCAGACCGCAGAAACTTAATCTTTTTGTTACGATGATTTTCTACCTCATTCTGAAATTCTTTGAACTTTTCAAAGGTTTCCGACTTATGCTTCATTAAGTAGATATAGCCATACCTACTCAAATCATCAGTAAAAGTCACGAAGTAGAAATACCCACCCCGTGCGCCTGTGTTCATTGGACCACATACATCACTATGTATTATTTCCAATAATTCACCCGCCCGTTCAGGATGACCCGTGAACGGCGTCTTGGTCATTTTCCCCATCAGGCAAGCTTCACATGTGTCAAATGACTCAAAATCAAAGGACGGTAAAACTCCATCTTTATGGAGCCTTTGCATGCGTTTCTTTCCGATGTGGCCAAGCCGACAGTGCCACATGAAAGTGGTGGTGGTATCAGCCTTCTTAAGGCGTTTAGCATTCACGTTAAAGACATCATTTCCACATTCAAGATTTAGTATGAAAAGGCCCCCAACAATGGGTGCAAATCCATAAAACATATCCTTACAATAAAGTGAACAACCATTGTTCTCAGACTTGTACGAATACCCATCGTGTACTAAACATGATCCGGAGATGATGTTTCTACACAACAGTGGAACAAAATAACAGTTACTTAGTTCTAAGATAAATCCTGAAGGGAGACGTAGAGGCATAATGCCGACGGCTTGAGCGGCGATCCCAGTGCCGTTCCCGACGCGCATCACGACTTCATTCTTTGCCAGCTTGCGCACCTTCTGAAGCCCCTGTATCGAGTTGCAAATGTGAGCAACCGATCCGGTATCAAATACCCAAGACTTAGAATTTTCGCTAGCAAGCAAAACGTCAATGACATTAACTTGTATAACAATTATACCTTTTCCGGTTTTCCCGGTCTTCTTATCTTCCAGATACTTCTTGCAGTTTCTCTTCCAGTGTCCTGTGCCCTTGCAGTAGAAGCACTCAGTTTCATTCTTGGCTCCGCCCTTAGAGTTGCTTTGGGAGCCGGTCTTACCGGTGCCCTTGCCCTTCTTTGGCTTGCCTTTCTTCTTTTTGAAACTGGCGGTTTTATTCACAAGCAACACTTGCTTGCGATTTTTCCGCAGTCCTCCTTCTGTAGTTTTCAGCATGGCGAGCACCTCTTCCGGTGTCTTCTCCATCCCTGTCATGTTGTAGTTCATGACAAAACCGTCGTAAGACGGGGGGAGTGAAGAAAGCAACATGTCCATCATATGGCCAGGTGGAAGTGGAAATTCTAGGGCTTTAAGCCTTTCAGAATAGCCAATCATTTTGACCACGTGTTCGCCAACTGAACTACCCTCAGCCATCTTGCAATCCATCAAAGCCTTCATGATATCATATCGTTCAGACTTTGCGGTTTCCTTGTACAGAGCATCCAATTCCCGGATCATATCACGGGCTTTATGGAATTCAAAACGTTTTTGAAGCCCTGGACTCATGCAAGCTAGCATGAGGCACTGCACTAAGTTGTGATCATCATCCTTAGTGGCCCAGACATTTTGTTCATCTACCGGTGCATCTGCCGCCGGTTTAGCTGGAAGAGCAGTTTCAAGCACGTACAATTTCTTAGCGCTCCTGAGGACAATCCTCAGGTTACGGACCCAGTCCGCATAGTTGTTTCCAGTCGTAGCTAACTTCTCTTTCTCTAACATCGGGCCTAAGTTGAACGCGGTGTTGCGAGCCATTTGATCTACAACGGAAAACACAAGTTTCACTTAGACTTTGTTTATAATGAAATTTGCACTAGTGAATAAACATTTTTATTCTAAAGTGCGCTCCCACTCAAATCAATATCTCTCATAATTGATTTAGGGTGATTCAAGATCCATATTTCTATTCGATGTCATTGACGGGTTCATCACTGATGACACGAATTTCAATCGGTAGGCCAACTTGCCGATCACATCTCTATGTGATTCTTGTTCATCTTTCGATGGGCGTGTTCCGAGCTCAGGACTCTCCTGCCTGAACGTCAAAGACAACCAAGTGATCTTGCTGCGAGGTCTGACCTCACCCGCCTCATTCCTCTCGATTCGTTCGTGCTCATGTGTACATGGCGCACCCCGAAAAGATACGAATTTCAGACGGTGCTACACTTGGGTGAACACTAACTACTTTGATATTTTAAGTTTGAGAGATCACCCTAATAAAAGCGACTACCGCGCAATCAAGAAGGGTGCATCATAGGGGATAAACATCTCAGGCAATTCATAATTAGCATGATATGGTATAGCCCTTTCTGACGGAGAAGTCTTTCAATTCTTCGTCTTCGGCATTTGCGTCGGTGTTCACCTTCGCGAAGATTGCCACCACCTTGTCGATGCACCAGATAATATTGCTATCCCTATAGCTAATAAAATAAGTGCATTACTTAAGGTTGACACGCAGGTCATTAAAGTGCAATCATATGGCTCCAGCCATCATGCAGAATCATGACACGCAGGTCATGTTAGTTACATCATATAGTCATCTCATACATAATCAAATTGAATATGAGCATTGCTATACCACATCACATGCACATCCTGCAAAACCAAGTTAGACGCCTCTAATCGGTTTATGCAAAATTTTATTTTACGTGGCTTCTAAGGTTTTGACTTAAACCGCAGCTACCAACGTTTTATCATCAAGTATGATTATTCAAGTTGCTAGATTAACATCTCGGGGTGTATGAAACACGAGATAATTAAATCTCGAGCCCCATACTAAACTTCGTCATACGCATGACCCCCGTGCAGATCATATCTGCAATGCCCTTTCATCTGCGAATTTCATCTTTCTTTTGACTATGGCAGAACCCAAAGAACTGATAGCACTTCCATGATCAATCAGGATCACGGATTGCCAGAACTTTGTCAAATTCCACCATGCTGTCTCGAGATTGAGCAAACGCAAATTCTAGGGAAGCAACAAGAACGTCGGGTGACAGATGCCGCATAAATAATTTTCAGCAATAGATCTCATCTACTCCAAAACTATATTATGCAATACCCATACATCTCCATGTATTCTAGATCGTAACCTGCATCTACGCATAGCACGGCTCTTGATGCCACTGTAGGGGAACGCGACAGAAAACGAAAATTTTCGGTATAGCGAGCACGCCCAGGACCACTATGGAGACTGCATACAAGGTTTGATCTGATCCGTACCGACTCGAAGCGCAGCGGAAGAAGAGTCGGTGTAGATCGTTGGGGCAGATCCCCGCAGCTAGGATTTACAACCTCCCAACCGCGAGGATGTACTCCCTCTCCGGACAGCCCTTCGGGAGGCGGTCGGACAGTCCCCCGGACAATGTCGCGGACAGCCCTTCGGGAGGACCCTCGAAACTCGGACGGAGACTCGGACAGCCCTTCGGGAGGACACTCGAACAGCCCCTCGGGCAAAAGATCGAAACTACAATCTCTCTACGGGGTTGCACACATACGGTGTCAGCTATCCGGCAGGGCTTCGCCGTCCAGAACTAGTTCCTGCCGGAACCCAGACAGCCTTACGGCTCTACGAAACTCTTTTCGTGGGAGGGAGAGAAGAAGCCAGATAATGCATGGCATGTGTATGAGAGCAAGGGATGAGCTTTGGGCTGCCCACTCCTCCTCTATTTATAGGAAAGCCAAGGGGTAGGGATGGCTCACAAAAACCCAAAATGCCCATGCAAATGTCACACATGAAGGGCATAATGGGGAGGAAGTGGAGCTCCATGGAGCCCCACACATGTGGCCGGCCAACCCCCTTGGGGGGCCCCCATGAGGAGCATGCTTGGCCCCCAAGCCCTTCTAGAAGCCTTTTGGAAATATCCCAAAAGGTGACTCACCATAAAATATCCCAAAAAGCACTTTCACTATTCACGACGACATTTTTCAGCGTCCGTTCGAACTGAAAATATTTATGTGGGCTTAGAACATTTCCAGTACCCACCATAATAATTTTCAACGCGTTCCGAAACAATTCCGGTTTTAGTGATTTTCATCTGCGAAACGCATCTGAAGTGGCTCCGGCAGCTCCGGAACATTTCCGGTTTTTATCTCAGAAAATTCCAAAAAGCTTCCAGAATGATTCTGGCACCCTCCAAGAATTATCAGGCATTTGCCGAAACCAATCTGACTTAATGGTATATCCCGAAACAACTTTTCGGTACCATCGAAACTTATCCGATGACCTCTCTCTGCGGTATGATTCCGCTGTCCGAAACCTTTCCGGTGTCCGAAACTTTTTCGGTGATTTTCTCTCATACTCCCTGTCTAGTATTCAGCAGATAGATGACCCTTAAGCGTGTGACCCTATAGGTTCGGTGAAGTATAGACATGACCCGGAACCCCTTCCGATCAATGATCAACATCGGAGCCGTGGACACCCATATTGACCCCTATACCCACACGAATGAATATTCGAGTGAACCTCCAGTTGTAGTGAGCTATTCCTATTGCTTCACGATATGTCACAAACACCCGAGGTGAGATTTATTGCATCCCCGTGGACGAACAATTTGTCCACCATGCAAGTTACCTCGTTACTGGTTCTGTTCTCTTTTCTCGTTTCCGTGTTCCGGCATCCCAGTGATCAAATCACAAGGTGTCTGGCCAGACGATTATGGATACCGTAATAGCGAGAGGGCCCGAGAATATCTCTCCATCGTCGGAGGAGCAAATCCCAATCTTGAGCTATCTCGTTACTTGCCATACTTTTCCGTGAACCCGTAAGCCGCCGTAATAGCCACCCAGTTACGGATGACGTTTAACAAACCCCAAAGTTCACAAAGCAAGTACGAAGGAACTCGATACTCTCATGGTCTAAGGAATTATGCAAACATCAACTATCTCTATGTTATTAACCATAAACTTGTGACGAAAAGAATCTCATAGCATAACATCAATTTGGGTCGATTCAACACAAGTGTTCTACCAACATTGCGCCCTCAGAATTGCCAGCATAGACATGCCCATGATCAGGAAAACAGGATCATCATGCAATACATGAGCCAGTCTTAGAGGCAAGACTAGGAATACATTTTACCGTTTAGTATACCACACGTGCACATGAGTTTCCCTTCGAGCCTCGTGGATATTGCAGACTCGGGAATCATTGCAGTTATAGCATGGAAGCTAAACATTCATTACAAGCTTTGGAGATACAAAATAACTGTTATTACTGCCTCTAGGGCATATCTCCTACACCATAAGCTAGGAGCGGTACTACCGCGTGGGGTGCGGATGTAAAAAATTACATCCGCCCCTACTGCCGCGCATGCTGCTGAGCCTGGCCAGAGCGCACGGTACTACCGCGCCCCTGGCGCGGTACTACCGCGTAGGGCGCGGATGTAAAAAATAACATCCGCCCCTACTACTGCAATAGCAGCAGCGCCTGGCCTAAGGCCACCGTACCACCGCTCCAAGGAAGCAGTACTACCATGGGCACTTGCGGTACTACCACGCCAGAGGCCGGTACTACCGCAAGGGCCTGTGGTACTACCGCTCCTCGGAGCAGTACTACCGCATGCCCCAGTTCAGCAATCACGACACTTTGCATAGAGAAAAAAAGATGGAGGATGTTCCAAAGTGCCAAAGGAAAGGTGGTGCAAATGGAGTAGACGTGTACGTGATGATTCCACCCAAACCTTTCCAAAGCGGACCCCCTCTTAATAGTACGGCTTTCCTACAACTCAAATCAACCGAAAAGAAACATAGAGAAACGCCGTCTTCAATAGTCTTCGAGGGGCACCAAATCGTCTTGTGCCTAGTCATGATATGTCTGAAATACTCAATGCACACGATTAGTCCGCAAAAGCATTGTCATCAATCACCAAACAACTAAGGGATAAATATGCCGTTACAGAGGCTTTGCCAGTTACTTAATGCTTTGCCTGATCATCCTCTTAAGAAAAATGAAATACTTGATATCTTCTATAACGGACTAACCAATGCTTCTCGGGATTTCCTAGATAGTTGTGCCAGTTTTGTTTTCAGGAAACGAACTATTGCTCAAGCTGAGGAATTATTGAATTACATATTGAAAAATTATGATGATTGGACTATTCCTGAACCACTGCCTAAACCCACTCTGAAGAAGAGGGGTATATTATATCCCAGTCCTAAAGATATGCAAGAGGCAAAGAAATCTATGAAGGAAAAAGGTATTAGAGCTGAGGATGTTAAAAATTTACCTCCTATTGAAGAAATACATGGGCTTAATACACCACCAGCATCTAAGGTGGTAGAGGTAAATTCTTTAATGAAGTTCAATGATAATGATAATCCTCACAATATGCATCCTAGCAAATGCCTTTATGAGTTTGAAAACTATATTAGAAAACAAGATCATTTCAATGCAAATGTTATGAAACAATTGAAATATAATTCTGATATGATTGCTCGCTTGAGTGACTTGTTATTTAGAATATCAAATGATGTTAGAGGTGTTGGAAAACATGCTTCTATGGTTCGAACTCAGTTAGAACAAGTTGCTAAATCACAAAGAGAATTGCTTGATGAAATGAATCATAATATGCATGACTTTGCTGTTAGAGTTGCAACTAGAGGAGGTAAAATGACTCAGGAACCACTTTATCCTGAGGGACACCCAAAAAGAATTGAACAAGATTCACAAAGAAATAACACTAGTGCACCTAGTCCTTCTAGAAAGAAAAAGAAAAATGATAGGACTTTGCATACTTCTAGTGAACCTAAAATAGAAAAACCTCCTGATAATGATAATGAAACTTCTATCTCTGATGCTCAAACTCAATCTGGTAATGAACACTCACCTACTGATAATGAAAAATATAATGATGCGGTTCATGAAGACTCTCAACCAAACAATGATAAAGAACCAGGTAATGATGTTGAGATAGAACCACCAGTTGATCTTGATGACCGACAACCTAATAATGAAAGATATGACAACAGGGATTTTGTGGCTAGGAAACACGGTAAAGAAAAAGAACCGTGGGTTCAAAAACCTATGCCTTTTCCACCAAAGTCAACTAAAAAGAAAGATGGTGAAGAATTTGAACACTTTGCTGAAATGCTGAGGCGAGTCTTTTTGCGTACTCGCTTGACTGATATCTTGAAAATGCCTCCTTATGCAAAATACATGAAATACATCATCAAAAATAAGAAAAAAATACCGGAAGCTGAAATCTCCACTATGCTTGCTAATTATACTTTCAAAGATGGAGTACCTGAAAAACTTGGAGATCCGGGAATACCAACTATACCTTCCTCTATCAAAAAGAATTATGTGAAAACTGCTTTGTGTGATTTAGGAGCTGGTGTTAGTGTTATGCCTTCCTCTTTATATAAAAGACTTGACTTGAATAAACTCACACCTACTAAAATATCTTTGCAAATGGCTGACAAATCAACTGCCATACCTATCGGTATCTGTGAGGATGTGCCCGTTGTTGTTGCAAATGTTACTATTTTGACTGACTTTGTTATACTTGAGATGCCCGAGGACGTCAACATGTCGATTATCCTTGGTAGACCCTTCTTGAATACTGCAGGGGCTGTTATTGATTGCAACAAAAGCAAGGTCACTTTTCATATTAATGGTAATGAGCATACGGTGCACTTTCCAAAGAAACAATTCCAAGTGAATGGTATTAATGTTATTGAAAAATCTCCGACAATCACTATTGGAAGTTTTCAAATACCTCTACCTACTATGAAAAAGAAATATGAAATGCTTATTGTTGGGGAAATGCATATCCCCATTGAGGTAACTTAGTGATTTACAAAAGTTCTTCGGTTTCATGCTAATTGAAAGTGGTTGTTAATAAGACCTAATCAACCTTATTAATGAATCTTTTTTGAGCGGTATGAAGTTGATGAATTTAGTAAGCACTACCTTCTATCCCTACCTTTTGTTTTCTGTTTTTATTAGTTAAATAAAATAAAATGCCATGTTTTATCTGTTTTCTGAATTTTCCGTGCAATAAAAAAAGACCCAAAAATAAAAGTTCTCAGAATGCCCTGAAAATTTTATATGATTTTTTTCTGAATATTTATGAATTTTTGGTGCAAATAATACCAGAGGGAGGTGCACCAGGTGGGCACAACCCACCTGGGCGCGCCAGGACCCCCAGGCGCGCCCTGGTGGGTTGTGGGCCCCACGTGGGCCCTTCACTTATCTCTTTAGCCCACATCATCACTCACCTCTAGAAAAAAATCCTCATTGCTCTCTCTCCCATGTTCTTGAGCTCAGACCCGTGAATTTCGATCTCTTTGCTCGAAGCTCCGTTTCCGAAACTGTTTCGGGGGATTGTTGCTTGGTATGTGACTCCACCATTTGTCCAATTAGTTTTTGTTTTAGTGGTTTATACTTTGAATAATTAGCTACTCTTGGTGCTGCTATAGATGTGCTTGCACGTTCAATTCTTAGAGTTCTAAGTAGTTTGAATGCTTGCTATGGCCTCTATGTGTCCCTATGAGTAGTTTCTATCAATCTTATAAAATTTTGTTGAGAAATTTTTGTCACCCCAATTTTTTTTTCTTCAGAAAATTGTACGCGGACATGATGAACCTATTTGCAAGGAGTTCCTCGAGGAGATGATCCTCGGGGGCATCTTCTAGTGACAGTTCTGCTCATCGGTCCTATGTTGAACCAAGTGAAAGTTCCACGCGAGATGTCGGCACCAAAACATGCTTATGGCCTTGCGATGACTATATGGTGCGTGTGGGCATCAAGGAGGAATTTGAGCAATATGTTCACAATGCCGGTCTCGGTCCCTACCTTTCAGATAAGTGTGAACAACACCAACTTCTCGCTGGATCATTTGTTAAAGGATTTAAATATTTTCCACGTGAGTCTAGGGTGTCGTTTATGCTTTATGATAATCCATTTACTATTCCACTGGAGAACTTTGCTTACCATTGCAAACTCCCATTTTGGGGTTCGCTTGATGAGCCACCAAAGGCTGAGTATGAGTCTTTCTTGACCAGCCTTTGTTACGGTGAAAATAGAGGAGTGAGACAAGGAAGAATAACCTTGGAGCGATTGTTGCACGTAGACTTCAGCATAACGCCAAAAGTGGTTGGTTATATGGTGGAATTTATGCCACCCGTCTAGCACGAGGGGTGGGTGTTTCACCTTTGCCCTTTGATCCTATCCTACCCACTCGGTATTTAGATTTTGATGCCTTAAAAGAGCATAAGATTCTCAAGGGAAGGGCTGATAACTTCACTTATAATTTTTTGTTTAACCAATCACATGTTGTGACACATATTTGCCTGCGCCTGTTCTCTTTGATTATCACAGCAAGGGAAGATATTTTGTTCTTGAGAGCGAGGCCCGAGCTCACAACGCAGCAGTCCTGGCGGCGCGGCATGCCGAGGCATCTGCACCAAGGGCCTCTGTGAGCTACCACGCCGACTACTACCCTCCAGGCTATTGATCGATTGCCAAGTTAGGCCGAAAGCCTAAGCTTGGGGGAGTACGTGTTTCTCATCGACATTACATTCATGTTCACATATCATTCTATCTGTCGGTGTTCACACTTTTTCATTGTATCATCCATGCTTAGATTTATTTTCTTGCTTTCTTCTTGTGTGTTTGAAAAACTTTAGAAAAACCAAAAAAATAGTTGTAGTAATTTACTTTCTATGCATGCTTAGTAGTAGTATTAAAAAGAAAATCCAAAAAGATTTCCTTTTTCTTCTTTTTCTTGTTGGGAGCTTTCCCGTTGAAAGGATCGATATAGTTGACTAGAGGGGGGTGAATAGGCAACTAACAATTTTTAGCTTTTCTTTACCAAATTAAACTTTTGCATCAAAATAGGTTGTCTAGATATGCAACTAAGTGAGCAACCTATATGATGCAAAGAAAACAAGCATGCAAGAAAATAAGAGATATAGCACGAGTAAACTTGCGAAAGTAAAGGGACGAGATAACCAATAGTGGAGCCGGTGAAGACGAGGATGTGTTACCGAAGTTCCTTCCTTTTGAGGGGAAGTACGTCTCCGTTGGACACAATGCTCCCCAAGAAGCCACTAGGGCCACCGTATTCTCCTCACGCCCTCACACAATGCGAGATGCCGTGATTCCACTATTGGTGCCCTTGAAGGCGGCGACCGGACCTTTACAAACAAGGTTGGGGCAATCTCCACAACTTAATTGGAGGCTCCCAACGACACCACAAAGCTTCACCACAATGGACTATGGCTCCGCGGTGACCTCAACTGTCTAGGGTGCTCAAACACCCAAGAGTAACAAGATCCGCTAGGGATAAGTGGGGGGAATCAAATTTCTCTTGGTGGAAGTGTAGATCGGGGCCTTCTCAACCAATCCCGAGCAAATCAACAAGTTTGATTGGCTAGGGAGAGAGATCGGGCGAAAATGGAGCTTGGAGCAACAATGGAGCTTTTGGGGGAAGAGGTAAGTCAACTTTGGGGAAGAAGACCTCCTTATATAGTGGGGGGGACAATCCAACCGTTACCCCCCACACCAGCCCCGCAGAGAGCGGTACTACCGCAGGAGGCAGGGTACTACCGCTGATCACAGCGGTACTACCGCTCCCCCGGGCGGTACTACCGCTGGGCCCAGAGCGGTACTACCGCGGTGGTTAGGGCGGTACTACCGCATATGAGCGGTACTACGGCCCCCACTGCCGCGGCTAGTACCATAAAACCCGACACGAAAAAAGACCCCTCGAATCGAGGCGGTACTAGCACGAGACCGCAACGGTACTATGGCTGGGGGCTACCAGCGGTACTACGGCTCTAGAGCGGTACTACCGCTTGTAGCCATAAGCGGTACTACCGCTCCGGCCTGCGGTACTACCACTGGGACCAGAGAGGGCACACTGAGAAGGGGAACGAGCCCATCATAGAAGCGGAAAGGCTCGGAGGGGGGCAAAGGAAGTGTACGTGATGATTCCGCCCTAGCCTTTCCAAAGCGGACCCCCTCTTGATAGTACGGTGATCCCTATGAAACTAGTCCACCAAACTAATTCGAAAGGACTACACCGTCTTCGCTTCAAGCTCCGAGGGGAGGGAATCGTCTCATGCCAAAAGGATGAATCTCTGAGAACACTCAATGCACACGATTAGTCCGCAAAAGCATTGTCATCAATCACCAAAACATCTTAGGGATAAATATGCCCTTACACCCGTGTAAATAGTTTTTCTCGTTTTTGCTTTCTATTTGCTTGTTCAAGAAAACCAAAAACTCCAAAAATATTTTAGTATGTTCCTCTGAATTTCTTTTCTTTTTATTCGAGTTGTATCGAGGAGAAGACCACGATGAAAATGTTGAGTGGCTCTCATATGAATAACTGTTGAACTAATAAAGAACACATTTTACCTTGTCTTCTCTTGTTGAATAAACTGTGTTGCAGATTCCAGCTTAGTCCACGGCACTCTTGCACTATTATTATTATTTTCATATCGTTCGGTCGTGGAAGTGAAAGGAAATAATGACGATATTCGATGAACTGGCCGTGGCAAAGAGAAACTGGTACTAACTCGACTTGTTCTGCTTGTGTAAATATGTTTAACCTAGTATCCAGGCTTCAACCCATTATGATTAAACATGTTTGCAATGACAAATAGAGATTACAGTTTCTCATGCCATGCATAAGTAGCTGGGAGTTGATAATGATTTATCTTGGATATCAACATAGCTTTAAGATGATTGTGATGTAGTATGATGATATGGTATCCTCCTCTGAATGTTCGAGTGGCTTGACTTGGTACATGTTCATGCATGTAGTTGAATCAAAACCAACATAGCCTCTATAATATTTATGTTCATGGTGTTCATATCCTACTCATGCTAGTGTCCAATGTTACTTATGCATAATGCATGGTTATGATCGTTGTTGCTCTCTAGCTGGCAGCTTCTCAATCTTAATTGCTAGCCTTCGCCTATACTAAGTGAGAATTCTGCTTGTACATCAAAAACCTTGAACCCAAAGTTATTCCAGATGAGTCCACCATACCTACCTATATACGGTATTACCCTGCCGTCGTAAGTAAATTTGCATGTGCCACCTCTAAAAAACTTCTAAAAATTTATCCTTTTGTGTGTCTGGATCATTCATGGAACGACAAGAGGTGGTCGATATCTTCTGTGCTAAGCGGGTTATCCTCGGGTTGAGTGTTTATTCACTCGCCATCGCACGAGGAAATGGGCAGTAATAGGGATGCCCAGTCCCAAACTACAAACATGAAAAAGAGTTAATCTCTGAAATAATTAAACAAAAACTCCCAACGGAGTCAAAACCTTTACTTTTATCGCTTGGGAACCGCCACTAGCGTGCTTAGCATGGAAGATGTTGATAATTGATGGTCGTGAAGTGAATAAGAAGGGTGCATGTCTCAAAATATCATTTATCTCTCTTTTAAAAATTGAGCTCTGGCACCTCTGCAAATCACTGCTTCCCTCTGCGAAGGGACTTTCTATTTTACTTTTATGTTGTTTCATCACCTTCAAAAAACAAGCGCCAGAAACTGAGTAGAGCACAACTGTCATGATTTATGCATTGTGTCTAGCTAATGTTGGGTGCATCATGACTGGATCTTTTCTACCATGAATTACAATGTTTAGTCGCTGCTTGAACTTTGGAGGTGCTCTGCATTTATGTTTTGCGATCTCAGAAAGGGCTAGCGAGATACCACTATTGTCATATTATATCATGGTTGTTTTGACAACGTGTTGCTGTTTGAGATATCTTATTATTGCTGACTAGCTGATTATGTCATTAATATGAGTCATTATAATCTTTAAGAGTTATTGTCGACATCGTTAGTTATAATGTTGGCTGAAAACCTGGGTGTTGTTTAAGCTTATTTATACAAACAAGAGCAAAAGAGTTCGTAAAAGTTTTTCTTTCTCACTTTCAGTTTATCAACTGAATTGCTTGAGGACAAGCAAAGGTTTAAGCTTGGGGGAGTTGATACGTCTCCAACGTATCTACCTATTCTCACACTTTTCCTCTTGTTTTGGACTCTGATTTGCATGATTTGAATGAAACTAACCCCGGACTGACGCTGTTTTTAGCAGAACTATCATGGTGTTCTTTTTGTGCATAAATAAAAGTTCTCAGAATGGAACGAAACTTTGCGAGGATTTTTATATCAATAATAAGAATTTCTAGAGCCAAGACCTGCCGGAGAGGGGCACCTGGGTGGGCACAACCACCAGGGCACGCCCCCCTCTCCTGGCGCGCCCAGGTGGGTTGTACCCACCTGGTGGCCCCGCTGACGACCCCCCTGATACTATAAAATCACATATTTCCAGGAAAAATGAGGAAAAAAGAATTATCGTGATCCACGAGACGGAACCACCGCCAAGCCCTATTCTTCCTCGGGAGGGCAGATCTGGAGTCCGTTTGGGGCTCCGAAGAGTGGGGTCTTTGTTCTTCGTCATCACCAACCAATCTCCATCGCCAATTCCATGATGCTCCCCACTGGGAGTGAGTAATTCCTTCGTAGGCTCGCTGGTCGGTGAGGAGTTGGATGAGATTCATCATGTAATCGAGTTAGTTTTGTTAGGGCCCGATCCCTAGTATCCACTATGTTCTTAGATTGATGTTGCTATGACTTTGCTATGCTTAATGCTTGTCACTTTGGGCCCGGGTGCCATGAACTCAGATCTGAACTGTTTATGAATTCATCATTATATCCATGTTTTAGATCCGATCTTGCAAGTTATAGTCACCTACTACGGTTATGATCCGACAACCCCGGAGTGACAACAACCGGGCCCACTCTCGGTGATGACCGTAGTTTGAGGAGTTCATGTATTCACTATGTGTTAATGCTTTGTTCCATTTCTCTATTAAAAGGAGGCCTTAATATCCCTTAGTTTCCAATATGGACCCCGCTGCCACGGGGGGGTAGGACAAAATATGTCATGCAAGTTCTTTTAATAAAGCATCTATGAATATTTATGGAATACATGCCTACATTATATCGATGAACTCGAGCTAGTGCCGTATCGCCCTGGGTTATAACTGTCACATGATGAAATGTCGTATCTCCCTAGAGCTAGTGCCGTATCGCCCTAAATTGTTGAAACTTTTTTCAAATTAAGCTCTGACAAATTTCCTAAAGTGTGGTAATTTTTTCAGAATTGTTGGACTTAGGGAAGTGTGATGTATATTGCATTCTTTACAGAGTGTACTGTTTTGGCAGATTGCTGTTATGGTTGCATTGTTTGCATATGTTTTCTTGTTTAATGATTCTATTTGAGGATAGGAGTATTAAATATGCAGAAGCATTTCGTATGCAATGTTGAATAATAATTTTAGTGATTTGCTACAGTAGAGAATGATAAGGTTTTTGCATTGGTTTATACTAACTTATCTCACGAGTTCTTGTTGAGTTTTGTGTGGATGAAGTTTTTAAGATTTAGGGAAACCGTGATATAAAAGGAATTAGGAGACACAAAAGCTCAAGCTTGGGGATGCCCAAGGCATCCCAAGGTAATATTTCAAGAAGTCTCAAGCATCTAAAGTTGGGGATGCCCCGGTAGGCATCCCACCTTTCTTCATCAACAATTATCGGTTAGTATCGGTTAATCCTAAGTTTTTGCTTCTTCACATGAGTTGTGCTATCCTTGAAATGTCATTTTATTTTCATTTTGCTTGCTGTTTTAATAAAATTCTTAGATCTGATATTTTTTAAATAAAATAGAGTCCTCAAATAGTTGCCAGGGAGGCTAGGTAAGCGGCACTCACATCCCATCAACGAAGCTCTTTTCTATGGAATTTCTCTAGTGCTTCACTTGTTTATTTTTGAGCAAGGTGTGCTTTAGTATTTTTGAAGAAATTATCTCTTGCTTCACTTAAATTAATTTGAGAGAAAGAAATATTATGCTCATGATCTTCACTTATATTTGTTTGAGCTTATCAAAAGTAATACATGAAAATTAGTTCCAAAGTGATAGATATCTAAGAAGGATATAATAAAAACTTTCATGAAGATCATTGGACAAAATAAACTTGATTCCTTGTAATAGTTTTGAGATATGATGATGTGATATGTGAGTCATGTTGATGAGTAATTATGCTTTAGTAAGAATATTGGTGTTAAGGTTTGTGATTCCCTATGCAAGCACGAAACTCAATAGTTATGCAATGAAATTACATCCTACTTGTGGTGCATCATTCGGTGTTGATTATGCTCAATGCTCGCTTATGAGATTATTCGTTTCTTGGTTGGTCGCTTCCCAATCTTTTGCTAGCCTTCATTTTGCACTAAGTATGATCACTACTTGTGCATCCAAAATCCTTTAAACCAGTTTTGCCACATGATTCCACTATACCTACCTATATGTGGTATTCTTTTGCCGTTCTAAGCAAATTTGTATGTGCCATCTCTAATTTTCAAAATAAATTTCTCTTTTGTGTGCTCGTACCGCTCGCGAGGCGGTGAGGGGTGGCCAATATTTTCCATGCTAGATGTGTTATTCTCACGATGAGTGTTTATTCACTTGTCATTGCACAAGAGTAAGGCGAAGGTATTAGGGATGCCCAGTCCTGAAATGAAAAATGAATATACTTTATGTTGTCAAATAATAAATTCCTTGGAAAGTGGTTGTATGGAGGGCACCCGTGGATACAGTTAGCCATGGAAAGTGAAAGTATGGTGGAAAAAGGAATAAACTTTATTTTCTGTTTGGGAACCGCCTATGATATATCTAGCATGGAAAGTGTTGGGAGCTCTAAGTCATTTTCGTCGGCGGGAAAAGTATGCCTCTCAAAATGTTTTTATCTCTCAATTTTTGCTTTGAGCTCTGGCACCTTTACAAATCCCTACTTCCCTCTGCGAAGGGCCTGATACGTCTCCAGCGTATCTACTTTTTTATCATGCTTTTCCTCTTGTTTTGGACTCTAATTTGCATGATTTGAATGAAACTAACCCCGGACTGACGCTTTTTTCAGCAGAACTACCATGGTGTTTTTTTTGTGCAGAAATAAAAGTTCTCGGAATGGAACGAAACTTTGCAAGGATTTTTTATATCAATAATAAGAATTTCAGGAGCCAAGACCTACCGAAGAGGGGCCCCTGGGTGGGCACAAGCCACCAGGGCGCGCCCCCGTCTCCTGGCGCGCCCAGGTGGGTTGTACTAACCTGGTGGCCCCGCTGACGACCCCCTGATATTATAAAATCACATATTTCCAGAAAAAAGAGGAAAAAAGAATTATCAATATCCACGGGACGGAGCCGCCGCCAAGCCCTGTTCTTTCTCGGGAGGGCAGATCTGGAGTCCGTTTGGGGCTCCAGAGAGGGGGATCTTCTTTCTTCGTCATCACCAACAAATCTCCATTGCCAATTCCATGATGCTCCCCACCGGGAGTGAGTAATTGCTTCGTAGGCTCGGTGGTCGGTGAGGAGTTGGATGAGATTCATCATGTAATCGAGTTAGTTTTGTTAGGGCTCGATCCCTAGTATCCACTATGTTCTTAGATTGATGTTTCTATGACTTTGCTATGCTTAATGCTTGTCACTTTGGGCACAGGTGCCATGAACTCAGAACTGAACCGTTTATGAATTCATCATTATATCCATGTTTTAGATCCGATCTTGCAAGTTATAGTCACCTACTACGGTTATGATCCGACAACCCCGGAGTGACAACAACCGGGCCCACTCTCGATGATGAACTTAGTTTGAGGAGTTCATGTATTCACTATGTGTTAATGCTTTGTTTCGGTTCTCTATTAAAAGGAGGCCTTAATATCCCTTAGTTTCCAATATGGACCCCGCTGCCACGGGAGGGTAGGACAAAAGATGTCATGCAAGTTCTTTTATTAAAGCACGTATGACTATTTACGGAATACATGCCTACATTATATCGATGAACTGGAGCTAGTGCCATATCACCCTAGGTTATAACTGTCACATGATGAATATCATCCAACAAGTCACTGATCCAATGCCTACGAATTTATCGTTATTAATCTTGCTGCGTTACTATTGCTATCAACACTGTTACACTTGCTACAAATTACTACTATCACTGTTACTATTACCGTTGCTGCTGTCACTACTATCAAAACTATCAAACTACTTTGCTACTGATCGCTTTGCTGCAGATAATTAATCTCCAGGTGTGGTTGAATTGACAACTCCCCTATACTTGTGGGTTATCAGGGCCTTTCTTTACTTTATGCAATTTTTATTTTTAATTTGAGTCTCCATATTCTCTTATAAAGCACCAACTAGGAGGCACTATGATCATACTTGAGCATTGGGTGTAGCTAATATGCGTGTGTTTCATGAATGGATCAATGATTGAGCATGATGGGCTAGGGATAACTTATTTTAGCGTTGATATTTTGAAAGGCATGGTTGCTTGTTGATATGCCTGAGTATTTAAGTCTCATGTCAAAACCAGACTATTGCTCTGAACCATATAAAAGTCCAAATGCCCATGCTATAAAGAAAAGAATATGAGATGACATGTTAGGCAGCATTCCACATCAAATTTTTTGTTTTTATCATTTACCTACTCAAGGACGAGCAGGAATTAAGCTTGGGGATGCTGATACGTCTCCAACGTATCTATAATTTTTTATTGTTACATGTTGTTATTTTATAATTCTTGGATGTTCTACAATCATTTTATAGCAACTTCATATCATTTTTTGGGACTAACCTATTGAACCAGTGCCCAGTGCCAGTTGCTGTTTTTTGCTTGTTTTTTACATCGTAGGAAATCAATATCAAACGGAGTCCAAACACCGTGAAACTTTTTGCGTATTTTTGATGGACCAAAAGATCACCAATGGGCCAGAGCAGCACCTGGGGGGTGCCCCGACGGGGGCAGAACCCACCAGAGCACGTCTGGGTTTTGCTTGAAATTCGTGAATCTGAAAATTGTGATGAAGTGTTGAAAGAAGAAACTTATGAAGTGATTCATGATAGCTCCTTGAATGAAAAGCATGATTGCAATGATATTATTGTAAATTCTATTAATGTCAATTGTGTTAATGATATGCAAAACCCTAAGCTTGGGGATGCTAGTTTTGCTATGTCCACTACTTGTTGCAATGATCATGATTGGGGTGATTCTTCTTACAATCTTGAAAATTTATTTAAGCCCCATGATGATTATGAGATTGATAATAATGTTTGCAATAATACTGAAAGTGGTTTTGGAAGAGTGTCAACTTTAGATCCCACATATTTAGGGTTTAGGGTTTAGGGTGCCCACCTCGGTGGCCTCCCGCACCCCCTATTTACCCTATAAAATCCCAAATATTCCAAAAACCCTCGGGGTTAACCTAGATCAGAAGTTCCGCCACCTCAAGGCTCTGTAGCCACCGAAAAACCAATCTAGACCCTTTCTAGCACCTTGCTGGAGGGGGGAATCATCACCGGTGGCCATCTTCATCATCCCAGCGGCCACCACGATCAGGAGGGAGTAGTCCACCCTCGGGGTTGTGGGTTTGTACCAGTAGCTATGTGTTTAATCTCTCTCTCTCTCTCTCTCTCTCTCTCTCTCTCTCGTGTTCTTGAGATGTCACGATCTTGATGTATCGCGGGCTTTGTTAATATAGTCGGATCATATGGTGTTTTCCGTTCTCTATCTTTTTGTGATGAATTGAGTTTTTCCCTTTGAGATTTCGTTGTTATCAGATTGAATACTTTTATGGATTTGAGAACACTTAATGTATGTCTTGCAATTGAATACTCGTGGTGACAGTTGGGTATCGTATTGATTCACTTGATATATGTTTTGGCACTCAACTCGCGGATTCCTGAGGTGACATTGGGGTAATCTATGCATAGGGGTTGATGCACATTCTTGTCTTTGTTTCTCCGGTAGAAATCTTGGGGCACTCTTTGAAGTTATTTGTGTTGGATTGAGTATTATGAATATGAATTTGCTTTGGTGTCATTTTAGTACAAACTCTAGGATAGATCGAAGGGAAAGAATAGCTTTGTGTTATTTTAGTACGAACTCTTAAATAGATCGAATGGAAAGAATAGCTTTGAGGTGGTTTCGTACCCTACAAACAATTTATTCTTATGTTCTTCGCTAGATAGGAACTTTGGAGTGATTCTTCACCGCACTTTGAGGACGGTTATGTGATCCAATTATATTAGCATTGTTGAGAGATTGCACTAGCGAAAGTATGAACCCTAGGCCTCATTTTCAAGCATTACAATACCGTTTTTTGTGCCCGTTTACTTTTTGCTACCTTGCTATTTTTATTTATTCAGATTATAAAAATATATTTCTACCATCCATATTACACTTTTATCACCATCTCTTCGCCGAACTAGTGCACCTATACAATTTGCCATTGTATTGGGTGTGTTGGGCACACAAGAGATTGCATGTATTTGGTTGCAGGGTCATTTGAGAGAGACCATCTTCATCCTACACCTCTCACAGATTGATAAACCTTAGGTCATCCACTTGAGGGAAAATTTCTACTATCCTACAAAACTCTGCGCTTGGAAGCCCAACACATGTCTACAAGAATAAAGTTGCGTAGTAGACATCATTCAATCTTTAGCAAACATCTACTACATATTAATAATTGTAAGTTTAACCCAACCATAGATTTAGGGTTTGTTTGGATGGTGACCAAAAGCAATTATACCCCGTTTTGTCACAGCCAATATTTTGCCTCTTGTTTAGATAGTTGTTAATTTTTTAGCATTCCCACATGATTTCCCCTAACTCTAACTCTAATTTATTTTTCTTCAACATTGGCCAGAACATTGACAACGAAAACCTTAGCCAGTATTTTGTCTATCAATTTTTTAAGGGGGTTGGCTTGGGCTCAAACCAAACACACCATTATTCTACATAGTATGCCTTTGTAGAAACTCATGGCTTGGTATCCTACCATTCTGGCCGCCCATCGCTTATTCTTCATAACACATTACTAACCTTCCAGTGTGATCCCATATAAGTGTGCACCTATATACTAGCACAAGACACAACACCACATAAATACATATAGTTCATACCAACCATAATAGATCACCAACGCTGCAAGACAAAAGAAAGTACTCCCTCTATAAACTTTTATAAGAGCGTTTATATCACTACTTTAGTGATCTAAACACTCTTATATTTCTTTACAAAAGGAGTACTTGATATCACCTTTTTATCGATCCGGTATTGGAACAGAAAAGAGTATCCAGCACCTATTTCCCCAGAGGTGACCCTGGGTTATCGAACCCACAAGAGGAAGATTCCCTTGAATCGATGGTCTCTACCAAACTTTCGTCAAAGTGTCAAATCCAGCTTTTTACCGGATCAGCAAGCAAATAGTGATTCAAACACTTATAATAAAAAGATGTACGGGTATGAGGTCTTATGCTTACAACCTTGTATTTGCGATGGGATCAAATATGATATTAGTTTCTGCACTGGAAGTCACCCATCGAGATGTGCTTGTTACGAATCAAAGTGGGGGATGTGTCCAAATAACATCTTAACCGGCACGAGTCCTGCATCAAGAATTAGTTGTCCTACCGCAGGGCCTATCCGTCGTGCGGGGTTACTTTGAAAATTAACATAATGAAATCAGGCAAGAGCTTTGGGCATTTAATGACTACACCTCATTTCTTTCCCAAGGATATGATCCAAGTTACCCTACTAAACCTTACTGTCACCGGTGTTCGGTATAACACTTCATGGTCTCCTTGCTCCTAGCTTCACCGGTGCTCGATCTCCATGATCCTGGGTACCTGCAGGGATGAAGATCGCGGACAAGAAATGAAACATCTTCACATAACAATTTTATTTCACACATACAAGACATTATATCAAACTCTTCCATTGACCCCCTCAACAAATACCTCAGGTTGCAAGGCTTATTCCTCAGTCCATACCTTACCGAACTACTCACAGATGGAGATCAGATCACGGGGAGAAAACATTAAAGAACACATCTTGAGATTGATAAATTCAATATGTTTTACAATGAATGCCTTGTGCGATGCACGATTACAAGTATGAGTGAGATGGATGAGCACTATGGTGGTGGTGAAGATGGCTATGGAGATGGCAGTGGCTAGGATTTGTGGATGAGAATGATGATGAAGAGGTTCTGCCTTCTATGCTCCGTGCTCGTCTCTTTGTTCGATGGGGTCCCTTTAATGAAAGTTGTTGGGTTGGACGATCTGCCTCGGAATCCACACCATACGGGCGCATTTGACTCGACAAACGCAATGTGTGTGATGCCACGCTCCAAGACCACCTCTGAGCGCACACATCCTACACCGACCTCTAGTTCGGCATTGACGCACTGATCCCACCCTAGCAGCAGGCCCATGGCAACATTGTGTTCTCCACCTCACTTTCATCAACTCTGTGCATTGGCGAAATGGTGGTGTGTGGTGGGGGGGGGGGGTCGTAGTTGTTGCACGTCGAGGGTCAACTCTTGTGGAAAGTGGTCGTGTGGTGTCGAGCGTGCGCATGATAGAGAGATTTGGGTGACTTCATTGTGGGAACTCCCTCTGTGGTGTTGCGGAAGATGAAAAAATAGAGGAGCCATGGGAGGATCGTTCATTTCAGGAAATGAATAACTAAACAAGGATCAATGTCGCTGGGCTTGATTGCGAACAAAGGGCCACTCTAACCGATCCCTTATAAGTTAGCGGAGGATATACCTTAGTAGAGTATATATACTCCACTAGAATTTCGCCGCACCTAGCTAATCCCCTAAAGTTAGCGGAGTATAACTAAATTTGCCAAATTTAATCAAATTTGAATTGAAAGATGATGCATTTATACATAAAGTTCAACACACAAAGTTCTCACAACCGAACACTAACCATAAATTTAAACCAAGACTAAACTTCAACTACTTGCGACCGAAGTGGAGGTCGAGCCAATCCTTCCAGGTGAGGCCACCCTCGTCGGTGAGAGCTGGGTCCGGGCGGATGCCATCGTCGTCATCTTCGGGGAAGATGCTCCACCAGTCCTCGACATTAATCTCGTCGTCGCTGCCCACCTCGCTGCCTGCGTTGCCGCCCTTGTCGTTGAAGAGGACAATAACTTTGTTGTCATTGACAGTGAAGATCGCCCGCTCCGCCTCAACTAGCTCCAGGTACTGCCGACGGAGCTCATCCAAGTAGGCCGAGGCCGAGGTGCTCCCTCGGCTCTCGATCCTCGCGCGCCATCCGAGTGGACGCCACCCCCAGCTCCAGCGTGACGAGGCGGCACGGATGCTCGCCGATGGGAAAGTTTGGCCTCACGTCGCTACCATGGAACCGGACCTGCCACCGGTCTTTCCATGGCCGCGAGCTCAGCAGTGTGGAAGGAGCCGACCCACTTCCGCTTGTGGGTCTCACAGTCTGTGATTTTAGCCACACACGTCCCCCACGACCGCTGCCAGATGCCTATGTAGGTCCTCATCGGCGGTCGCGGCGGAGGGAGGTTGGGGAAGTCCGCTAAACGAGCGGGGGACGCTGCGGCAGGCGGATCGGGCGAGCGGCGGCGGCTCGAGGAAGTGGCCTCGGGTGACGAGCCGCGGGCGTGGCAGCGCTGATCCGCACTGCGGACCAGTGGAGGGGACCAGCGGCCACCATGTCCGACCATCGGGAGGAGGGAGGGTGTCGGATCGGGGCAAGGGTCACACCGGCGGCGGGGCGAAGGGGAGAAGAGGAGTGATAACCCACAGGTATAGGGAATCGCAACGGTTTTTGAGGGTAAAGTATTCAACCCAAATTTATAGATTCGACACAAGGGGAGCCAAAGAATATTTGCAAGTATTAGCAGCTGAGTTGTCAATTCAACCACACCTGGAGATTAATTATCTACAGCAAAGGGATCAGTAGCAAAGTAGTATGATAGTTTTGATAGTAGTAGCAATAGCAATAGTAACGGTAACAGTGATAGCAGTGATTTTGTAGCAAGTGCAATAGTAACAATAGCAATAGTAACTTGGCATGATCAATATGTAGGAAAACCGTAGACATTGGATCGATGATTTGTTGGATGATATTCATCATGTGACAGACATAACCTAGGGCGATACGGCACTAGCTCCAGTTCATAAATATAATGTAGGCATGTATTCCGTAAATAGTCATACATGCTTATGGAAAGAACTTGCATGACATCTTTTGTCCTACCCTCCCGTGGCAGCGGGGTCCTATTGGAAACTAAGGGATATTAAGGCCTCCTTTTAATACAGAACCGGAACAAAACATTAACAGACGATGAATACATGAACTCCTCAAACTACGGTCATCACCGGGAAGTGTCCCGACTATTGTCACTCCGGGGTTGCCAGATCATACACTGCTGCAGGATACTGCTAACGTGACACTACAATCAGAGACCCTTTCACGAAACTGTGTGCGATGCATTAATCACAAACGGGGATGTAAAAAACCGTAAAAAAAGGTGCAAAACATTTGCGATGGAGGACGCATCAAACACGGTTCAGATTTTAGTTGCGTGTGCGATGTAGGGCACACGGTTAACCCGTTCGAACTGTTTGCGATGAGGCAGAATAACAGAAATGGGCAGCCATATCAATATGTGTGTGATATACGGCAAACAGTCCGCTCCGATGAACCGTTTGCTATTAGGGAGTGCAACATAAACGGTTAGCCAGATCAAGCTGTGTGTGATATAGGGCATACAGTTCACTCGGACGAACTGTTTTCGATTAGCAAACACAACAGAAACAGTTCACTCGGACGAACTGTTTTCGATTAGCAAACACAACAGAAACAGTTCAACTTAACAAGATGTGTGTGATACGTGGCAAACAGCCGACTCGGATGAACTGTTTGCGATGAGAATTTACAACACAGACGGTTAATACAGTTAGTTCGTGTGTGATTCTGTGTGTGCAAACAACTTTATGAAATGCAAACTAGTTGCTTGCGGTTGGTAGGAGCATCGCACACGATGCATCTGTGAGTACTCGTGTGCGATGATTAGTAAGTTACACATGCATTTCCTTATGTTAACACTTGTGTGATAAATAACACAGGGCACCAGATACGCTATTCGTGTTGTGTGTGTGCTCCACTTAGTCTTCCCGCGCTCGAGCGAATGCTTCTCGCGCTCCACATGGGTGAATTGTAAAATCCACACCTATTACCTCACCGGTTTCCCGCCACCAGGTAACAGCTTGCTGCATATAACCCAGGCGGCAACGCATCACTGCGACACTCTGCGAAGATCTAGTCCTCACCCATCTACCATTAGTTATTCCAAGCATGCCAGGCAACGACCAAAGCTTCGACGTCGACGCCTACCTGCGTTACATCTTCGGCGAGGAGAATGAGCCGGAGCAGGTCAGGGAGCAAGAGCTTCATCGGCCGGTGCAGGCACCATGGCCCATCGGCGGCGATATCGGCGTCACAGTCCTTGGGAGCACAATCGACATATTGCAGAGGAGGTGTGATGAGCAGTTTGCCATCCACCGTGCAAAAGATCCAGAGCTGCTCGGCGGCATGATCGACGACCCACCCGAAGAACCACCATCACCAGTGCTTATCGAGAGCCTGATGCCCCGCAGGGAATGGGCAGAGGACCTCTGCGATTCAGTCAAGACAAAGGCAGCCTGCGGCTTCATCATTGCCCGCGGCGGCCGTGTCAACCTCAATCCCGATGATGTGGTGGCTAGGCTCGAGCGCATCCTTGGCGGATTTGACGTCCCCGACGAAGTAGAACATCGCCAACGTGATATCTTGAGGATGCAGGTGATCGACGGAATTTGCTACCAGGCCAGAGACATGGAAATGGAGCGGTTCCACGGAGTTGTCATGCGCGCGATTGCACGCTGTCAAGCTCTTCTGGAAGAGGCCCAGCAGCCCCAAGAGCCTCCCAGCGCCAGCAGCTCCGTAGGCGGAGGCGGGTCGGGACACTCAGAGTGAACGGCCGCAAGGGTGCTATGCTGATCATGGAGTCCGAGAAGACCATCGTCGGAAGGCCGCCAGCTCAGCCTTTTAGCTTATATTTTATTATAATTGTATGCATATGTAGGTCGTGAGTGTTCTGGGCCTTGCCGCATTTGGCATTTTAAATTATCCTGAATATGTAAGACAATTATTAAGAATTATTAACCGTTGCCATTGTAACTTTGCCTCAACGGCGAGCAGAGCGCGCGCAGGGACGCCAGAGCGGAGCGCGCCGCGGCCGCCTCAACGGCGAGCAACCACGTGGTCAACCTTCTGCCATCAATAAATTTTGACCTTGTTTCTCGTCACATTGCTGATTACAACGCAATAAGTAATTGCAAATCTGTTCACACCTATCAAACTAATATGTGTTCACACTTAGCACCGGGCTATAAAAACTACCCACTCGAAAATTACTTCACAGTTCCTCTCCTCATCACCCACAAAACTGGTTTTTTCTGTCAAGTCGTTCCGCCATGACCGGTAGGAGGAGTTTAGGGTGGACATATAACCAGGCAGCAAAGACCAAGGCCGCGGAAGCACTAGAGAGGTCCCGCCGCGAAGCCGCAGCCGCAGCAGAGATGTCCCGGCGCGCCGCGGAGCCCTCGAACGAGCTCTCACGGGCACGCGAGGGCTCTCACAAGCGCATTCGCGGCGTCGGCCATCGCGACGAGCCGGCGTTCCTGAAGTCCTTCGCCGGCGACGACGACATTCTCGCTGGCGTCACTACGCAGCAGGAGCTGGTCGACGGCTTGATGAAGCTGCTCAAGATCAGCGATGCCTCGGTTGACAAGGCGACCGGCCTCGTCGAGCAACTCATGGATGACAATGCGAAGCTCCTCAAGTTGGTCGCCGAGAAGGAGGAGGAGGCCGCCGGCTGGAAGATGCTGCATGAGCAGAGCAGTGCCTCGGAGATGACGCTGAAAGCGGTCGTCGAGGAACTGATGGGTGGCTTGAGGAAGCTCCGGATCGAGCGCGAGCAGGAGGTGGAGGAATCCGTGGCTGCTTTCAAGCAAAGTCGTGAGGAATTGAAGAAGGAGCTGGAGGATTTCGCCGCCCGGCGATCCATCGACGAGTAGAGACAGTAGCGACCCAAATCGTTGTCTGCAATTTCCTTCTTCTCTTGCCCCCATGTCTTCCGGACTTTGCCGCATGTGGCATTTTAAATTATCCGGAATATGTAAGACAATTATTATCTGCGCCATTGTAAATTTGTCGTCGTATTATCCGTTGCCATTTTATTTGTGGTCGTATTATCCGTTGCCCTATGTGGCAATTTAAATTAGGGCGGAATACGAGTTGAAAACACGAACAAAGCAAATGCTGCCATGGGATCACAAGCAAACACCCTCCGTCCAGGTGCTTTAATTAACCCATTAATGGAGAAGTTGTGAGCGAGGCGGGCGGCGGCTGGTGCATGGAGGTCAAAGAGCTCGCTTCCCGGTGAGCATGGGCGGCCTTGCTGCTCGCACGTGTCCCGTCGAGCCTGCGAGGTGGACAGGATGCACGCGTCCCGTCGAGCCTGCGCGGCGGACTGCTCGCACGCGTCCCGTCGAACCTGCACGGCGGACTTCTCGCGCTCGTCCCGTCTAATCAAACAGCTGCACGCACGCCACCGAGTATGGTTAAATTTCGACACGGTAAATATAATACAACCGTTTGCGATATTAACGTGTCAGCTTTTTGTTTCAAAAAGGACTTCGTTGGCTACTAATGTGTGCGCCTCTTCTCAAACTGGACGATTTTTTTACCACGGCATATATGTGCCATGTCATGAAACCATGCCAAGTTTCATGTTTTTTGGGTGACTTTTTTATTTACTGGGATTTAAAAACCGAGATTCTCATTGTTTCAGGACGACGACAAGTTTGTAATTCATTCTCATTCCTTAAACGAGACCTAAACATGCACCCAATGACACATGTACGATTTCCCACCCATTTTGCTTCACTGGAGCATGTGGTTGTAGTTCAAATTTGAATTATGGACTACATTAAATGCATAGAAAACTTAGTAATTAGTAATATATATACAATGGCCAAACGAACCCTGAACAGTTTCAAATTTCAGCCCGACACTCCTGTTATTCTATGTTGCCTGTAGAAAACAAAGTTCAAGGCGAGAAGAGGCATCGATTATCGTTTCGCCCACAAGAGGGGCATGTTTCCCTACCGGAACCACGAGGGTTGCGACAGGCTCCGGTTTGTAAAAGGCTTGTAATATAGCTTCGCCCAAATTGGACAATTATATATACCATGTAGTGACACCATGCCAAGTTTCATGATTTCCTGGTGAGTTTTGGATTTACAGACATTTAAAAACCGAGATTCGCAATGTTTGTGGCCAGGCCAGGACGGCGAGACGGTTGAATTCGTTCCCATTCGTTCCATGGGACCTAAACATGCACCCCAAGGAAACATGTACGTTTTTTCTAGCCATTTTGGTGCACTGGAGCATGTATTTGTAGTTCGGATTTGAATGATGGACATTAAATGCCTAGAAAACTCAATTAATGAATAAAAAAGGTCAAACGAACCCTGAATAATTTCAAAGTTCAGCGCGAATCTCCAGTTGTTCCGTGTCGCGTGTAGAAGAAAATACGAGGCTAGAAGAGGGAGTGATTATCGTTTGGCCCACAAGGGGACACGTTTCCCTATCGAAACCACGAGGGTTCTTGCGACAGGCTCCGGTTTGTAAGAGGTTTGTAATAAAGCTTGGCCCAAATTGGCAATGTTTTTACCACGACATATATGTGCCATGACGTGACACCATGCCACCTTTGATGACTTTCTGGTGAGTTTAGGATTTATGGGGACTTAAAAACCGAGATTCGAAATGTTTGAGGACGAGCCAGGACACCGGTACGGTTGTAATTCGTTCCCATTCCTGGCATGAGACCTAAACATGCACCCAAGGACACATGTATAATTTTTCTAGCCATTTTGGTGAACTGGAGCATGTATTTGTAGTTCAGATTTGAATTATGGACATTAAATGCCTAGGAAACTCAATTAGTGTATAAAAAGGCCAAACGAACCCTGAATAAGTTTAAATTTCAGCACGGATATCTGTCGTTCCATGTTGCCCGTGGAAGAAAATACAAGGCGAAAAGAGGCAGTGATTACGTTTCGCCCACAAGGGGAACACGTTTCCCTATCAGAACCACGAGGCTTCTTTGAGAGAAGCTCCAGTTTTTGTAAGAGGTTTGTAATAAAGCTTGGCCCAAATTGGACAATGTTTTTACCACGACATATATGTGCCATGACGTGACACCATGCCACCTTTGATGACTTTCTGGTGAGTTTAGGATTTATGGGGACTTAAAAACCGAGATTCGAAATGTTTGAGTACGAGCCATGACACCAGTACGGTTGTAATTCGTTCCCATTCCTGGCATGGGACCTAAACATGCACCCAAGGACACATGTATAATTTTTCTAGCCATTTTGGTGAACTGGAGCATGTATTTGTAGTTCAGATTTGAATTATGGACATTAAATGCCTAGGAAACTCAATTAGTGTATAAAAAGGCCAAACGAACCCTGAATAAGTTTAAATTTCAGCACGGATATCCTGTCGTTCCATGTTGCCCGTAGAAGAAAATACAAGGTGAAAAGAGGCAGTGATTACGTTTCGCCCACAAGGGGGACACGTTTCCCTATCAAAACCACGAGGCTTCTTTGAGAGAAGCTCCGGTTTGTAAGAGGCTTGTAATAAAACTTGCGCCATAATGGACGAAAAACATTCCTCGGCATATAAGTGCAATGTCGTGACACCATGGCAGGTTTCACGATTTTCAGCTTATTTTTGGATTTACGGGGATTTAAAAACCGAGATTGTTCTCACGAAATGTTTTCAAATAGCACACAGTTCACTCACGAAAGCTGATATTCAATGAAAACTTCGTGGAAACCATGTTTTAAAGTTTCATAATAATCTGAAAAATGTGGGATGTTAGGTGATGTTTTATTGCGACACAAAATTTCAAGTTGAAAAACATTACGAGATGTGAGCTATGAAAAAGAAAAATTCTGCCCTGAATAGTGACATTACTATTCGGCACTATTCAACACTAATTTTGTCTTTTTCATAGCTCACATCTCTTAATGTGTTTCAACTTGAAATTTTGTGTGCCAATAAAACATCATCCTCTTAACATCCCGCATTTTTTTGAATTTTTTTTTAAACTTCAAAACATCTTTTTCTCATGGTTTTCACTGGTTTCCACCGAATGTTGGTTTCCGTATGATACCCTCCCCCCCTACGCGCGCGATCTGAGTCCTACGTTTTTACTGGCCAGAACCCAAACCCCACGGGTCGTACGTGTGCACCGTTGGATGCTCCCAGATCGAACAGCAACCCTGAGCCCTTTCGACAACACATGCAGTACATGGGTAAGCACCGTGCGCATGTGTCGTGTAGCTCATGCTTCCTTCTCTACTAGGTTTTCATTCAAAACAGGCTACCGTTTCTCGCCACTCCTCTCATCGGTTTCCCGCCTCTTCTCCCAGATATGCATGATGTAGATGTTCATTTAATTCTTATAGTTCATCTCATCCAAAATCAATTAGTTTTATAAAAAAACTATTTTTAGATTCATGGAATTGTGCATTGTAAAGGTAAAAACAAGAAGTGACAATTCATTTAGAAAAAAAAAGGTTTGGGCAATTAAGATATGGAAGATTCTAGAGAACAAAGGAGAAGTGCTTGTGTTTTGAGGTTTGTGCATTATGCTTAAGTTCAACCATGGAGTCTTCTAGATTGTACATGTGGCAGAATCTGGTGGAATGTAGATGATATCCAACGGCCAGTAGTGCTCGGATTTGCCATCTCTGTACCGTCGGATTGGCTTCATCCAACGAGCAACTTTCATAGTTATTCGCACACTATATAGGTGTATAGATGTATAGACGTATAGATATATATAGATGTGTCCCATGCTAGACAAAATAAAGTTTGAGCGCATGCGTGGGACGACCCCCCCCCCCCCCCGCTGCCGCCTCGAAGTTGGGAAACTGACATCATAGGTATTGAACCAGGCTTGGAGTCGGGTACGGTGTTCGGTTTGTAATGTACTTGGTGTGGCCCATCGAAGTTGTGCATTTGGGATTTAAACACATCATACACCATCGTACCCATACATATTTTCGGGCCGCATGCAGTGTATACGGGGTCTTCTGATCGACCACGTCTCCCTTGTGCGGTATTTTGTGATGACACGGATATCTGTGGGCTCCCCGAGTGTATATATATCATCCCTTTGACCGATAATGAGGGGTATGTGTTGGCCATGAATGGATTCCTCCTAGTTCATGTTAGGGCCGGTCACCGTCAAATGTCGGTCAACCAAAGCTCGAGCTCATGCGTTGTCAGGATTCCCTCCCAGATGCTCGGATTGCTGGGTTCGACCTACATCAAACCCCGCGTACGTATCTCGTCCTTAACTACCTTGCCTTCATGGTTGTTGTCTGTATCGAGAGGTAGGCACCACATCTAAATTGTACATTATTCTATATTGAAAACACACATCACCCCTTCCCAACGTACATCATTTTGGGCCGCATGCAAGAGGTGCTGGTTTTGTGGTCCCTCTCGTGCGATTTTTATGATGGTTCAATCTATTGGCCCAAGCGGTTTATCGACAACAACAACTGTCATTTGACCAAACGAAAGATTCATTGGTCCGTCTTATGGTAGGTCATGGCGACATGCATGTATGACCAAAGTATCGATCATTACGTGCATCCGCCCCGCTGACACGAAGTGGGAGGTGGTGGGCCAAGCATCCTAGCTAGGTACGACATTATGTCATTATATATATCCTAGCTAGGTGGTTGTTAGGGTGCTTTCGGGTTTGCGAGGCAGGTGCCACCAAAGTTATGCATTGTGTATTTAAAGTTTTAAACATCCCCAATATTCGTACATATATTTGGCCACTTCCAGGTGGTTCTTGACTTCTGGCCCCTCTCATCGATCTTCAATGACGCGCCCAACCATGGGCCCGCGGGGTCAAAGTTGTGCATTGGAATTTTGAACATCACATACCACCCTTTTCACTCATATATATTTGGGCCACATGTTGTGGCTGTCTTTTGACCCTCCCTAACGTTATTTTTGCTGCAAAGACTCTGATGACCCTCAACGGACATGGGGTATAATATCTTAACCGTGTGCGTACAAGTGCGATGTGAATCACCACAACCGCGCAAGCGCGAGCAAATTAAGGTGGAGGTACTGGCTCAACCGTGTGCGATGCAAGTGCGCTGAAATCACCACGACCACGCAAGCGCGAGCAAAGGGTGGAGGTACTGGCTCAACCGTGTGCGATGCAAGTGCGCTAAAATCACCACGACCGCGCAAGCGCGAGCAAAGGGTGGAGGTACTGGCTCAACCGTGTGCGATGCAAGTGTGCTGAAATCACCACGACCGCGTAAGCGCGAGCAAAGGGTGGAGGTACTAGCTTAACCGTGTGCGATGCAAGTGCGCTGTAAATCCACCACCTGTGGAAGCTAAAGGCGGGTAAGTTTATTTGGAAATTAGGATGAACCGTGTGCGATAGACCAGCTAGCTAGAAATATAAAGAACAAACTACCCGCCTTGAGCGTTGCAAAAATAGGCGGATCCGCGCCACTTTTCCTTATTATCATACAGCATATTGTTACTGGACCGTGCACGATCTTGGGCAATCCCGCCCCGCATCAATTCCTTCACCCAAATTTTAGTAGCCGCCGTACTTCAACCGTCGCCCACACTCCTCCAGCACCGACTTATAGTAAAATTGCAGTAGCCGGGGCATTTGAACCATCGCCCTCCCTCGTCCACCACCATCTCCAGCCACCATTACTAAAATTTTCAGTAGCCGCGGCACATCCTCAAACACCACCCCCTCCACAGTCCCCCACCCACCCGCCCCCTCCCCCCCTTCGAACCCTAGCTCGCGGCCGCCGCCGGCGCCGCCGCCAACCCTGCCGGTCTGGCCGTTCCTCCTAGCTTAGATAATAAAGTTCAGGTTATCCAGCGATTCCCATACCGTCGCCCCACTCCCCTGAATTTTTAGATGAGGCCTGCGGTGTCCCTTCCCGCCAGATCCACATCCCCTGCTCCATAATGTCGCAGCCTAAACTCGACCACGTATCCCAGGGAGCCCGACGAGCGTTCGGCCAAGAAGAGGTTTATCATGGCCTCTCCGACGGATGTTGGGGAGGTGGCCGCCGTTCGACCCGACCTGTCGATCCCGGAGCAACACATCACCGCGAAAGCCGGCGAAGATGTTGACTATGTTGCCATGCTAAAGGCTTCATGTCAGCGGGCTAGCGTGTTACTGTATCTCGGGAAATCTGGCTACGACATCAAGCTTGTCCACACCGACGGCTTCACGCGGGCCATGTCACATGTTAAGTGGTCCATCCCCAACCCCTCTGGTTCAACCGCCGTCGATCTCTTCGACGGCCCTGCCGCTGATCTCCTCCACCAAGCGGTCAAGGATTTGTGAGCTTTATGCGTCATCGAGCCCATTTTGTCACTTCTGAAGGACACGTTCTATCGCGGCGGATTGGGATCCTCAATTGCCAAGTCAGATCTCATCGACCACGACCACGACCACGAGAAGGGCACCCACGAAGGTTCTTCCAAGGTGAAACAACCCATCTGTGACATCAAAGAGCGAACCATGGGTTTGTGCTCTTCCAACTGGAAGGATCCCGTCCATGAAATGTGAGGCAACATTCTATCAGCAAATATTACCTTTTCTAGCTTGCCAACCCGTACCCTTTGTTGTAGTAGCATTTGTCGTGCGGTGCTTTAACTGTGTTGTGTTTAATTATTTTAGTTATGCAAAAATGTATTGTTCAATAGGTCTATGTGATGTTTAAGTATGAATTGTCCACTTTAGTTTCACGAATGGCTATATTTGGTTGTTTATAGTGAGTAGATGCCTTGTTTATCTGTATTTGGTTGTTAGGTTGGTTGGAGTGAGCATTTTTTCAGTTATCGAGCAGATGCCTTGTTTATCTGTATTTGGTTCTTAGTTTGGTTGCAGTGAGTATTTGTCCAGTTATCAAGCAGATGCCTTGTTTATCTGTATTTGGTTGTTAGGTTGCTTTTTTAGCATTTGTCCAGTTATCAAGCAGATGCCTTGTTTATCTGTATTTGGTTGTTAGGTTGCTTTTTTAGCATTTGTCCAGTTATCAAGCAGATGCCTTGTTTATCTTTATCTGCTTGTTAGGTTGGTTGCAGTGAGCATTTGTCCAGTTTTCAAGCATATGCCCTGTTTATCTGTATTTGCTTGTTAGGTTGGTTGCAGTGAGACTCTGTCCAGTTTTCAATGGCTATATTTGGTTGTTATACTGGTCATTTATGCCTTGTTTATTTCAGTCATTCACAATGTGTGGTTCATTATGTGCAAGTCGGAACTGTGCTGCTCGACTACATCAATACCAGTTTAAACGGCTATATTTGGTTCCAGTATTCCTGGTGTAGTTAACACATGCCCTTTATTTCAGTTTTACACATTTATCCAGTGTGATGTTTAAGCATTACCTACGTTCTATTCATTTTCAACAATACCAGTTTGAATTGCAATATTTGATGGCTGTTAAGCCTGCTGTCGGTAACATTGCCTTCCATTTTATATCTGCTTTAACAGCATGCTGAAACCAACACATTCAAGCTATCATTTGGAGATGATGTTGTTTACCTTTGCTATATTTGTTTGATGTTAAGATTGCTGTACTTATCATGCCTTTCCACTACTTATGCGGGACAACAACAGGAGTGGCCACCATTTTCCACCGAGGTTAGCTTCATCCCTCGGCTTGTACTCCCCCCGTCGTTCCATAATGTAGTGCATATAGATCCAGGCCTGGACACTAGTTAGCTTCTAATATTGACTTGTTGCTTGTAGGTACATATGCCCTTGGCAAGGATCCACGCATCGACCCTTTTTGCGTATTGGGCAATGAGATATTGATGAACAAGCATCAAGTGAGGAAACTGATAAGGATTATTAGCAAAAAGATACGGATGGTGGCAAGCAAATTATTTTTTTTATTCTCTATCCAACACAACAATGAGCTGTAGGATGGTAACTACAAACTCTGCAGCCTTCTCTTTTTACTGCCCATAATGAGTTGTTAGACAACAATGTGTGAATCTTTTTCGTTCCCAGTGGTTCCCAAAGCAGTTCACTCAAGATTACCTCGCAAACTACATGATTGGTCGACACGCAATGATGGTTAAAGTATTTCATCCAGACTACAATGAGCATCGAGAAGTCCTAATGAAGACAGTGAAGGATGGACGGGCAGCCATCACAAGGGGTTGGCCTAGAGTCGTGCGCGTCTTACGCATGGAGGAGGGCACAATATGGGCATTCCGCTTCACCTTCTCCAGCAACCAGAATGTCTTTCGCCTCTCTCTTTACAGTCTTTAGTACAACCGTGGTTCATTATTCTTTACTTGGTGCTTCTGTAGTTCTTCAGTATATGTACCTGTGCACCGAATTATGGATTCGTGGTTGAACCTATATTTGTAATAAACATGGTTGGATATGAAATAAGTGATTGCCTACTTTCAAATTCAAAACATGTGATTTTTAAATTTGGGATTAATTGGTTAACTATGGATTAATTAGGGATTACATTGCACACGGTTTGCGAAAGCGAAACGTCTGCGATATACGTGGAGATCAGAAACGTTTCAAGGATCCACTACGTGTGCGATCAATCTCCACTGCACACACAACTTTCTCTTGAAAATTGTTTGCGTTAGGCCACCTTGCGCAAACGTTTATCACATAAAAAGTGTGTGTGATGGACAGCCTTTGCCACACAATTTCATCTACGCACCGTGTGTGATGCATTCAATAACGCAAAGGATAAAATTATTAATATCGTGTGCAATGGCAACGCTATCACAAACGATTTAACAGGAAAAATTGTGTGTGATGTACCTGTGAATGGAAATGTTTTCCTTGGAGCGACTGTGTGGGATGTACATACGAACGGAAATGTTTAGCGGGGACAGACTGTGTGGGATGTACTTGCGACCGGAAACAATTTCACCATATAATTGTATTTTTTAGCTCTACTATACGTATTTCCGTATTTGAGCGCTCGCCAGTCGCACACGACCTCATTTTGCCGAACGTGTGTGCCAGGAGGGCATATCCCCGACGGTTTCTGGGTTGTGTGGGAAGGACCCCCCTATCACCCACACTCACTTGGCGACGGTTCCAAATTCCGTCGCGGAAAGGGGTTAAAAACCGTTTGTTTAGGACCGACGCGCACTAGTGATAACACGTAGTAGGTGACTATAACTTGCAAGATCGGATCTAGAACATAGATATAATGGTGATAACATAAACGGTTCAGATCTGAAATCATGGCACCCGGGCCCGAAGTGACAAGCATTAAGCATGGCAAAGTCATAGCAACATCAATCTAAAAACATAGTGGATACTAGGGATCAAGCCCTAACAAAACTAACTCGATTACATGATGAATCGCATCCAACTCCTCACCAACCAGCGATCCTACGAAGGAATTACTAACTCTCGGTGGGGAGCATCATGGAATTGGTGATGGAGAAGGGTTGGTGATGACAAAGATCGAAGATCGAACTCTCTGGAGCCCCAATCGGACTCCAGATCTGGCCTCCCGATGAAGAACAGGAGACGGCGGCGGCTCCGTCTCGTGGAACGCGATAATTCTTTCTCCCTGATTTTTTTTTGGAAAAATAGGATTTTATAGCGTCGGTTTCAGGGTCTTCGGGGCCACCATGTGGGGACACCCACCTGGGCGCGTCAGTGGGAGCATCACACAGAGGAAGAGGCAACTTGGGAATGAGAGGAATTTCTAAAAGCAACCTATCCATAATTGTTTTCCCGAGCAACCGAATCTCGAGGACGAGATTCATCCTAAGTGGGGGAGGTTTGTGACAGCCTGGTTTTTGCCCCCTCTTCTTTTCTAATTTTTATTTGCCTTTATTTGAATTTGGGTTTTTGAATCATTTTAGTTGGACTTAAACACTTGGGCATAACCTTGATTTTCACCCAAGTGGCTCACCTCTCCCCAAACCATCATTTCTTCTTTGGTTAATCCCAAAATAATCTTAGGAATATTTTTCTTAAATAAAAAATATTCATTTTCTCCTCTAAAACCCTAATCAGCAACATGTGCTCCAAAGCAACCCCTATTTTTCTTGCCCACAAAAATCCGAGAAGATTCCTAAATATTCTCTGAACCCTAGGGCACCTCCCTGAGCAAAAATATTGCATCACTTTTTGGAATATTTTTGCTACAGAAAATCTTTTCTGTTCTGGTCAGAAAAGCCAGTTTCTACACCAAGTACCACTTTCCTTGATCCAATGCTGCTGAATTTTCTTGAGCATCACTACCTTCCTAAGTGATTGCTAAACCTCAAAGCTCATCCCTCAACTCTTACTGGTTTGACCACAGTTAACTCCCAAAGTTCCTGCCCAGAAACTTACCAAGAAGTAAAACACTCACTTACAGCACCTAGGCTCAACTCAAAGCATTGGAACGACCCAAACCACTAAGGACTACACGCCAGACATGAATTTATGGCAAGCCGTGGCTCTATGCCAGAGTTCGCGCGGTGAACACGCGTGTGCACGATGCCAACGTGCTAGTCTACGTGCTCTGGATGCCGCCGAGCGCTCTGTTCATCGCGTGCTCGCTTCCGCGGCTACCACACCTTGCCAAAACTCGCCACCATCGTCGTCTCGACCCACTTAACTCCCCCATGGCGCTCGCTGACGCTGGAGCTTGCCGCAGCGAGCACGGGCGTGACCCGGCCAACCGAATAGTGCGCCGCGCCACTGTGCTCATCGCCACCCTCATTCTTGTGCTCGTCTCCGCCCTCCCACAGTGCCCTCGTGAGCTGTGTCGCCTTGTACCCCTCTCACTGACGCCGTTCATCACCGGGCACCGTGTCCAGAAGCCCTCCAGCGGAGCCCGATCTCCTCACCTCTCTCACCTATAAATACAGCCCTCCCCGCCTCCTCGAGCATCACCAACTCACCACACACACTCCACAACGCAGTAGAAAGCCGCAGCCCGGCCGAGCAGGCCTGGGCCGCCGTCCCCGAGCTCGAGCTCGCCGGTGATCCCCACGGTTCGCCCCCACCGTTCCAGCCCCTCCCAAGCTCGAGCCACTCTTCCAGAGCCTCCATAGCGCTTCACTGGTGCCGTACGACCCTGTTGGAGCCCCCGGTGCAGCCTCTCGTCGCCGTCATCTCCAACTCCGGCGACCTGTACTCTCTACCGCCGCTGGAGAAGCTCGTTCCAACGCCGTCCGACCACCCCTAGCTATTCTACGGGTACGGGCAGGTGCGCCTCGATCTCCTCTCGCGTTCTATCCCCCTGGATCTGGCCAAGGAGCCCTCCTTGCTGGCGTGAGCTCCGGCGAAGCCTCGCTGTGCTCTGTTTCACTCTCTCCCCCCCTCGCACCTGACCACTGGGGCCCGTTGTCAGCCACTCAGGCCGCGCCCGAAGCGGTATGAGTGGTGGCGCCCCGCGGGTTTACGTCTTCGACGTCACCCCCTCCCCAGTTTCTGTTTTTTATTTAAATTCAATTCAAATTATCCAGAGAACTTTAAACAACCACAACTATTTAACCATAAGTCCAAATGAAGTGAATCTTTTTGCATTGTGTTCTTTATGAAAAGATCTAGCAGCTCTCCAAAAATGAGATTTTTCTCTGCTGCCTAGATTTTCTAGTGATTTTCAGATTGTTTCTTCATATTTTCTTTCTCTGTTTTTAAATATTTTTAGAAGGTGAAGCTTGTCTTGAGGATCACTAGGAGGAGTGTGAACCTCATCTGCACTAAGGCAAGCCACATCAACATTTTCATGGTGCCATTGCAATATTTGTGATTTTCCAACTTGAATAAATGATTTAGTTCATGCATCTAAATCACTTAAATCAAATTTATTCTGTTGAATACTTGTTTAGTTTGTTGTGTTTAGTTTATAGTAGTTTGAAACTAACTAAGTTAGTTTAAGTCAGTAGAAGTAATATTTGGTTATGAAGAAATAAAATCACTATGAAAAAGAATTGGTTTGGTTAATATTTTCTTAAGTGAGAAAATGAATTATGCTAAGTTAACATCATGGTTAAGTTTGCTGAATAATAATAACCAGAGGAGTGGTATGAGTTGTTGATGATTATGGTTAGTACTTGATGTGGTTGACCCATTTATTTTCGATGATATGTGATGCATATTGTAAGATTGCATTTTCATGGCATATCATGACACCGGTTATTTTTACTTTGAGTTAAACCTGATAATAACTCAACTTGAACATATCGTTGATCGGGTCATGGTGCCATTGAATTGAGTTTTTCCCGGTGCAACCACATTTGCCTTTATGGGAAGGCCTTTATTCGATCCGTTGTCATGCCTCTGGTCGGTGCCTCCAACGAGTGAAGGTTATGGGCGTGCGCTACCCTGGCCCGGTAAGCAAACATAACCTTGTGTGCCCATAGTTGTTATGGTACCTTGTCCCCATTTGGGACCGTTTATGTTTTGCCACGACGGTGGTCGTTGGTGCCTTTGGTAGGCACAGGGCCACCCAGGACTTAGCCCAATGGGGAGTGAGTCGGAGTGGCCGGGAGAGTGTCACGGCAATGGAGGGGTTCCGTCGGAATGCCGTTGGTCCACCTGAATGGGAGTGCGAGGCCATGGATTCCGTGGTGTGGGTACGGTGCGCTACCTCTGCAGAGTGTACTTAATCTATTGATAGCCGCGTCCTCAATTACGGACACAACTCGGAAGTAGGTCACACCATGGGTCAATGTTTAAATAATCATGCACACTAATGTTATTAACATGGCACTGTTGGAAAGATGATGGTTGCGAAACCATGTTAATGACGGACACCAAATTCTTGGACCGTTTGTGATCCGAGAATGATAACCGTTTGGTTACGAGGTAACCCGTATGGAGACCAAGTTGTTGGTCCGTTTGTGATCCGAGAAAGATCACCATTTGGTTACGAGGTAACCCGTTTGGTAAGCAAGTCTGAGGGACTTGAGGCACGAGATCTTGTTCACTGCATGCCTAGTATGATTTTGCATTGATGATCAATTGGTTAATATCATGATATTGTTTGTCATTATGTTTATGCTTGTTGTGAGCTTGCAAGTACATTCAATGTACTGACCTGGCGTGTCATGCCAGATTTGAGGAGAGTCTCGTTGGATCGTAGTGCTGTGCGAGTCTAGATCGTGTCCACATCGGTGTCCCTGTGCTATGGAGTCCCGCTTCGTCGTCGTTCCGCTGCCGCGTAGTTGTCATGATCGAGGCCCCTTTATGTTCACCAAATAATGTACATATTGTTCAGCCGCACCGTGTGTGCCGCTTGGCCTCGCAACTTGATGTAATGCGAACTATGTTCTGCTAGTACCAATAAAGTGGTTGTTTTCTGTACCAAGATGTTGTGCGTTGCCAGAAGACATGATCTCTGGGCTGGCAATGCAAGGTAAACCGGTTGCTCTGAGCCAGGGTGCCACAACGCTTGGTATCAGAGCCGCGCTGACTATAGGGCACGCTAGACTACCGACATGTTAACTGAATGTTAGTTAGCGTAAAAGATGAGTGTCAGTAGTATTTGTAGTTGATTGTTGCATTGCATGCACTCGTTTTATTTTTATTTCTAACCTACTAATGGCTCTGAGTGTAGATGGCTCCGGTGCCGTATCCATGCCAGTTCCAGCTGATGTCGTATATGTTGCCGCATCTCCTTCGTAACGTGTGGCGTCAACTGTACCCTCACAGTGACGACCCAGCATATCGGGTGTACTGGGAGCGTCTAGCAGACTCAGTGTACGAGTATCACACCGTGGTTACTCTGCGCACCAGTTCATCCTCCAGCCCTTACATTCGTACCTCCAGGAGCGGTTTCGCTTCCACTGCTTCTCAGGCTGTCCAGTTTGCTGCATTTGAGGTCCTCGTCGAGCTACGATATAACGAGGTCCGGATTCAGACCCACCCAGGTTTCCACTACTATCCATCCTTGCACGACAATGGTCGTGTCCATTTTCCTATCATTGATCCGGAGTCTGATAGTGCTGCTAGCCACCTTTCTCGCTATATCACTATTAGCTACCTTCTGATTCACGAGCTGGCTCGAGAGCTGACTCGTGATCGCACTGCTTTAGCCGCCGCTAGATCCTTCCCTACTCCACCGTCTATGGGATTTACTCCTTATATTCCACCCGGTTCTAGCTTGCCTGTTTGACCGGTTACTCCTCCGAGTAGCTCGGGCACCTCGACTGTGACTTCTGCTACCTCTTGAGCACTGCGTTGGTTTTCCCTTGAAGAGGAAAGGGTGATGCAGTAAAGTAGCGTAAGTATTTCCCTCAGTTTTTGAGAACCAAGGTATCAATCCAGTAGGAGACCACGCTCGAGTCCCACGCACCTACACAAACAAATAAGAACCTCGCAACCAACACGATAAAGGGGTTGTCAATCCCTTCACGGTCACTTACGAGAGTGAGATCTGATAGATATGATAAGATAATATTTTTGGTATTTTTATGATAAAGAGAAATAAAGATGCAAAGTAAAATAAACGGCAATAGAAATAGCTAAGTGTGAAGATTAATATGATGGAAAATAGACCCGGGGGCCATAGGTTTCACTAGTGGCTTCTCTCAAGATAGCATAAGTATTACGGTGGGTGAACAAATTACTGTCGAGCAATTGATAGAATTGATCATAGTTATGAGAATATCTCGGTATGATCATGTATATAGGCATCACGTCCGCGACAAGTAGACCGAAACGATTCTGCATCTACTACTATTACTCCACACATCGACCGCTATCCAGCATGCATCTAGAGTATTAAGTTCAAAAGAACAGAGTAATGCTTTAAGTAAGATGACATGATGTAGAGGGATAAACTCATGCAATATGATATAAACCCCATCTTGTTATCTTCGATGGCAACAATACAATACGTGCCTTGCTACCCCTGCTGTCACTGGGAAAGGACACCGCAAGATTGGACCCAAAGCTAAGGACTTATCCCATTGCAAGAAAGATCAATCTAGTAGGCCAAACCAAACTGATAATTCGAAGAGACTTGCAAAGATAACCAATCATACATAAAAGAATTCAGAGAAGAATCAAATATTGTTCATAGATAAACTGGATCATAAACCCACAATTCATCGGCCTCGACAAACACACCGCAAAAGAAGATTACATCGAATGGATCTCCAAGAGAATCGAGGAGAACTCTGTATTGAGATCCAAAGAGAGAGAAGAAGCCATCTAGCTAATAACTATGGACCCGAAGGTCTGAGGTAAACTACTCACACATCATCGGAGAGGCTATGGTGTTGATGTAGAAGCCCTCCGTGATCAATGCCCCCTCCGGCAGGACACCGGAAAAGGCCCCAAGATGGGATCTCACGGGTACAAAAGGTTGCGGCGGTGGAATTAGGTTTTGGTGGATGCCTCTAATGGTTTGGGGGTACGTAGGTATATATAGGAGGAAGAAGTACGTCGGTGGAGCAACGTGGGCCCCATGAGGGTGGAGGGCGCGCCTGGGGGAGGTGGGCGCCCCCCTACCTCGTGCTCTCCTCGTTGATTGCTTTACGTAGACTCCAAGTCCTCTGGATCACGTTTGTTCTGAAAATCACGTTCCCGAAGGTTTCATTCCGTTTGGGCTCCGTTTGATATTCTTTTTCTGCGGAACACTGAAATAGGCAAAAAACAACAATTTGGGTTGGGCCTCCAGTTAATAGGTTAGTCCCAAAAATAATATAAAAGTGTATAATAAAGCCCATTAAACATCCAAAACAGAATATATAATAGCAAGGAACAATAAAAAAATGATAGATACGTTGGAGACGTATCAACTTCCCTCAATGCTCCTGTTGAGTGGGTTTCCCTTCTCGCTACCCCCGTAGCCCCGATGCTCTAGCCTCATCCTGCACCTGCCCCGGAGGGAGAGCCCTCTAGGCAGCATCGTCGATTTACCATTAACCCAGAGGTCCCGATTAACGTCGTCAGTTCAGGATCCGAGTCCGCTTCAGGAGAGGACCCGACAGCACCAGCAGAGCACTAGAGCATTCGAGTATCTGCAGTTGTCATGTTGATGTACGGATGTAGTCGTACGAGTCATGATGTCCCGTTTCATGTATGAGAGTAGTCGAACTTATCATGGCATTTATCTATCATGTATGAGTCTATGTATAATTATGTTGGAACTTTTTCTTATTCGCCGTGTTTCCTTTGATATTCCTTTTTTCCTTTGGGTTTTATCGCTGGCTTTTCCCCACTATTATGGATGTTGCTCATCTCGGTTGCGTTATCTTGGGAAAAATAAATAATAGGATGACGCGGGGAGGCAGCAGCATTAACGCTTGTGAGGATGTCCCTGTTCGCCGTTCAGCACGACAGGCAGGGCACTCCCCCGATCCGTGCGATCTACCACCGCCTCCACCGCCAAATCCGCCCTCCACCAAGCAAATTTTACGCATGTTTGAGGAAAGAAGGAATAATGATCTGGTTGAATTATTAAAAAGTGTACAAGCTATGGTTGGGCGGAATGGAAATCAAAACGGTCACCACTCCAAACTGTCAGATTTTCAGAGAACCAAGCCTCCCAGTTTCAATCAAGTTATTGATCCCTTGGAAGCAGACGATTGGTTACGAACTATTGAGAAAAAGCTTGAGATTTCTCATACCGAAGAGCATGACAAAGTTCCATTTGCTACACATTATCTCGAAGGAGCTGCCGCTATATGGTGGGATAATGCAAAAGCCATGTGGCCTGCTGATGAAGAAATCACTTGGACAAAATTCAAGGATCATTTTCGCAAATATCATATTCCTGCTGGTATTATGAAGGTCAAGCAGCGCGAATTCCTCGCGCTCATCCAAGGCAGCTAATCTGTTAGTGAGTATCTCCATAAGTTCAATCACTTGGCCCACTATTCCCTCTATGATATGGCCACAGAAGAAAGAAAGATTGACAGATTCCTTGGAGGATTAAACCAGCACCTCCGGTGCACACTTAGTATGTTTGATTTCCCAGACTTTCAAACTCTGATAAATAAGGCCCTCATTGCTGAAAGAGAGCACAAGCTTATACATGACAACAAGCCTACCAATAATGATCACAAGTGCAAGTTCGAGCCTAGGATGGATGGTCAGCCAGTGCAAAAGGCTCGTACTTGGCAGCACACTCAAGTAGAGTACAAGCCCAACTGGCAGCAAAATGCTAACAAAACCATTACTCAAGTCAAGAATGTCGTAACCAACCTGGTGCGAGAAGAATGCCAGCGCAACAATTCCTGTTTCAGTTGTGGACAAACCAGACATTATACCAAACCGTGTCCCAAGAACGGCAGGGCAAATGCCCCATTCAGGCCACAAGTCAACCATATGGGATCATACCCTGTCCAGCAAAACATCACCGGGAAAGTTCATCACCTCTCCGCAAACGAAGCCCAAGAGAACCCCGAAGTCGTCATTGGTATGTTTTCTGTTAATAGCATACCTGCAATAATTTTATTTGACTCTGGGCTTCCCACTCTTTTATTTCATGGAGTTTTGCTGCCCCAAACAAATTTCCTTGTTCGATTTTGAGCAAGAATATGCTGGTAAAATCCCCGGGATCTTTGCTCAGAAGCAATCTGGTCTGCCGAAATTTGGAAATTAATATCAACGGAGTCCGTTTTCCAACTTCCTTGATAGTCATCGAATCTGCCAAGTTGGACATTATTTTGGGGATGAAATGGTTAACCCAATACCAAGTATGCATTAACTGCGCGACCCGAGAAGTCACCTTGACAAGTCAGGAAGGGCAGACTACAAAATTCTATGCCCGCAAAAGCATACCCAAGAAAGAAGTGGTCTTCACCGCTGTGGCTGACGAGTTGGGATTAATTCCTATGGTCAGTGAGTTTCCCAACGTATTCCCGTAAGAATTGCCAGGAATGCCACCGAACCGAGAGCTTGAGTTTGCAATTGATCTTGTACCCGGGACCGCACCGCTATACAAGAAGTATTATCGGATGCCTTTGTCAGAAATAGTGGAGTTAAAGAAACAGCTTGATGAGATGCTCCAGAAAGGTTATACCCGCCCCAGCTCTTCACCATGGGGATCACCCGCAATATTCGTGGACAAGAAGGATGGTAGTATCCGTATGTGTGTGGATTACCGTCAGCTGAATGATGTCACCATCAAAAATAAATTTCCACTGCCTAGGATTGATGATTTATTTGATCAACTCAATGGGGCAAAAGTATTATCCAAAATTGATTTAAGGACTGGATACCACCAACTCAAGATAAAAAAGGAAGATATTCCTAAGACCACGTTCACTACCCGATACGGTCTTTATGAATATACCGTTATGTCCTTCGGCCTCAACAATGCCCCTGCTTTCTTCATTCACATGATGAACAAAGTATTCATGGATTTCCTGGATAAATTTGTGGTGGTCTTCATCGATGATATCCTTATATACTCAAGAAGTGAAGAAGAGCACAAGGGACACCTCAGAGCTATCTTACAAAGACTGCGTGACCATCAGCTATACGCCAAATTCAGTAAATGCGAGTTTTTCCTCAAGCAAGTTGGATTTCTTGGGCATGTGCTGTTAGCAGAAGGTATAGCCGTGGATCCAAGTAAGGTGAAGGACGTGCTTGATTGGCTGGCACCCACGACAGTATCCCAAATCCGGAGTTTCCTTGGATTAGCCGGGTACTACCATCGTTTCATTGAAGGTTTCTCTAAGATTGCCAAGCCAATGATAGAGCTTCTCAAGAACGATAAGAAATTTGAATGGACTAAGGACTGTGAGAAAAGTTTCAATGAGCTGAAAATCAGACTGACAACAACACCTGTGTTGACTCTTCCAGACATCTACCGCAGCTTTGATGTGTACTGTGACGCTTCCCAACAAGGTCTTGGATGCGTACTTATGCAAGATGGCAAGGTGGTAGCATATGCATCTCGACAGCTACGACCCCATGAAGGAAACTATCCTACTCATGATCTGGAATTGGCCGCGGTGGTTCATGCTCTAAAAATTTGGAGACACTACCTCATCGGAAAAAGGTGTCAAATATTTACGGACCACAAGAGTCTCAAGTACATATTTACTCAGCCAGACTTAAACCTCCGTCAACGGAGATGTCTTGAGTTAGTCAAGGATTATGATCTTGGAATTAATTATCACCCGGGTAAGGCCAATGTGGTTGCCAATGCACTCAGCCGGAAGCCTGCCAGTCTGAATACCATGATGGAGTCCTTGCCTCCCAAACTTCAGGAAGAGATTAACCAGCTCAATCTGGTCATTATTGATACTGGTCTTGCTAATGTGATGGAAGTTACTCCTACCCTCGAGGATGAGATCCGCAAGGCCCAGTCAAATGACCCAGCACTACAACAACATGCCAAGCGTATGTTAAAAGGCCAGATCCCAAGATTTCTCTAAGGATCAGCAAGGTACGCTAAGGTTCCACGGAAGGATTTGTGTACCGAATCAAGCAAACTTAAGCAAGAAGGTACTGGCAGAAGCACACGAATCTTCGTATTCCATTCACCCCGAAGGTACTAAAATGTACAAATACCTTTGATATTCTGGTGGAATGGGATGAAGAAAGACATCGCCTATTTTGTGGCTTGTTGCGACATATGCAACAAAGTGAAGGCAGAACACCAGAAACTAGCCGGACTCCTCCAACCGTTGCCTATTCCACAATGGAAGTGGGATGATGTCTGTATGGATTTTATCACGGGACTACCAAAGACTCATCGAGGCAATGATGCAGTATGGGTCGTGGTGGACACATTGACCAAGGTAGCTCACTTTATTCCCATCAGAACCACATACCGAGCCGATCAGCTCGCGCAATTGTATGTGTCCAGAATAGTCAGTCTGCATGGAGTACCACGAACAATCACTTCAGACAGAGGGTCACTTTTTACCTCTGCTTTCTAGTCACGTCTCCATCAAGCTTTGGGGACTGCGCTGAAGTACAGTACAACTTATCATCCTCAGACAAACGGGCAGACCGAGCGTGTAAACCAAATACTCGAAGATCTGCTTCGAGCATGTGCCTTGGCCCAAGGACCTAAATGGGAAGATTGTCTGTCGTATGCCGAGTTCTCCTACAACAACGGCTTCCAGACCAGTCTAAAGATGTCACCCTATGAAGCTCTGTATGGTCGTAAGTGCTGCACTCCGTTAAATTGGTCTCAAACCAGAGATAGCCGTATTTTCGGAACGGATCTCATGATGGAAGCTGAAAAGCAAGTCAAGGAAATCCGAGACAGATTGCAATTGGCTAAATCCCGACAGAAGAGTTATTATGATGCAAAGCACCTACAGATCAGTTTTGAACCCAGAGAGCATGTATACCTTCGAGTCACTCCTATGAAAGGAGTCAAGAGATTTCAGACTCACGGAAAATTGGCACCCAGGTATATTGGCCCGTTCCCAGTCATGTCCAGAGTAGGTACTGTTGCACATCAATCGGAATTGTCCCCGGAATTATCGGAAGTGCACAATGTGTTCCATGTCTCACAGCTAAGATGATGTATATCGCCTCCCGAGAAAATGACTGATATGTCAGAATTAGAGCTGGCTAAGGATTTAACATATGAGGAGAAACCGTTCAGAATCTTGGATGAGATGGAAAGGGTCACTCGTAGTAAAGCAAGAAAATTTTATAAGGTTCAGTGGGAGCATCACACAGAGGAAGAGGCAACTTGGGAACGAGAGGAATTTCTAAAAGCAACCTATCCATAATTGTTTTCCCGAGCAACCGAATCTCGAGGACGAGATTCATCCTAAGTGGGGGAGGTTTGTGACAGCCTGGTTTTTGCCCCCTCTTCTTTTCTAATTTTTATTTGCCTTTTATTTGAATTTGGGTTTTTGAATCATTTTAGTTGGACTTAAACACTTGGGCATAACCTTGATTTTCACCCAAGTGGCTCACCTCTCCCCAAACCATCATTTCTTCTCTGGTTAATCCCAAAATAATCTTAGGAAGAAAATATTCATTTCCTCCTCTAAAACCCTAATCAGCAACATGTGCTCCAAAGCAACCCCTATTTTTCTTGCCCACAAAAATCCGAGAAAATTCCCAAATATTATCTGAACCCTAGGGCACCTTCCTAAGCAAAAACATTGCATCACTTTTTGGAATATTTTTGCTACAGAAAATCTTTTCTGTTCTGGTCAGAAAAGCCAGTTTCTACAGCAAGTACCATTTTCCTTGACCCAATGCTGCTGAATTTTCTTGAGCATCACTATCTTCCTAAGTGATTGCTAAACCCCAAAGCTCAGCCCTCAACTCTTACTGGTTTGACCACAGTTAACTCCCAAAGTTACTGCCCAGAAACTTACCAGGAAGTAAAACACTCACTTACAACACTTGGGCTCGACTCAAAGCATTAGAACGACCCAAACCACTAAGGACTACACGCCAGATATGAATTTATGGCAAGTCGTGGCTCTATGCCAGAGTTCGCGCGGTGACCACGCGTGTGCATGATGCCAACGTGCTAGTCGACGTGCTCTAGATGCCGCCGAGCGCTCTGTTCATCGCGTGCTCGCTTCCCTGGCTGCCGCACCTTGACAAACCTGGCCACCATCATCGTCTCGACCCACTTAACTCCCTCCTGGCGCTCGCCGACGCTGGAGCTCGCCGCAGCGAGCACGGGCGCGACCCGGCCAACTGAACAGTGCGCCACGCCACTATGCTTTTCGCCACCCCCGTTCCTGTGCTCGTCTCCGCCCTCCCACAGTGCCCGCGTGAGCTGCGTCGCCTTCTCCCCTTCTCACTAACGTCGTTCATTGCCGGCCGCCGTGTCCAGAAGCCCTCCGGCGGAGCCCGATCTCCTCACCTTGCTCGCCTATAAATACAACCCTCCCCGCCTCCTTGAGCATCACCAACTCACCACACACACTCCACAACACAGTAGAAAGCCGCAGCCTGGCCATGCAGGCCTCGGGCCGCCGTCCTCGAGCTCGAGCTTGCCGGCGATCCCCGCGGTTCGCCCCCACCATTCCAGCCCCTCCCAAGCTCGAGCCACTCTTCTAGAGCCTCCGTAGCGCTTCACTGGTGTCGTCCGACCCTGTTGGAGCCCTGGTACAGCCTCTCGTCATCGCCATCTCCAACTCTGGCGACCTCTACTCTCTGCCGCCGCTGGAGAAGCTCGTTCCGACACTGTCCGACCACCCATAGCTATTCTATGGGTATGGGCAGGTGCGCCTCGATCTCCTCTCGCGTTTTATCCCCTGGATCTGGCCAAGGAGCCCTCCTCGCTGGCGTGAGCTCCGGCGAAGCCTCGTCGTGCTCTGTTTCTCTCTCTCCCCCTCGCACCTGACCACTGGGGCCCGCCGTCAGCCACTCAGGTCGCGCCCGAAACGGTATGAGTGGTGGCGCCCGCGGGTTTACGTCTTCGACGTCACCCCCTCCCCAGTTTATGTTTTTATTTAAATTCTATTCAAATTATCCAGAGAACTTTAAACAGCTACAACTATTTAACCATAAGTCCAAATGAAGTGATTCTTTTTGCATTGTGTTCTTTATGAAAAGATCTAACAGAGTTCCAAAAAATGAGATTTGTCTCTGCTGCCTAAATTTTTTGGTGATTTTCAGAGTGTTTCTTGATATTTTCTTTCTCTGTTTTTAAATATTTTCAGAAGGTGAAGCTTGTCTTCAGGATCACTAGGAGGAGTGTGAACCTCATCTGCACTAAGGCAAGCCACATCAACATTTTCATGGTGCCATTGCATTATTTGTGATTTTCCAACTTGAATAAATGATTTAGTTCATGCATTTAAATCACTTAAATCAATATTTATTCTGTTGAATGCTTGTTTAGTTTGGTATGTTTAGTTTACAGTAGTTTGAAACTAACTAAGTTAGTTTAAGTCAGTAGAAGTAATGTTTGGTTATGAAGAAATAAAATGACTATGAAAAAGAATTGGTTTTGTTAATATTTTCGTGAGTGAGAAAATGAATTATGCTAAGTTAACATCATGGTTAAGTTTGCTGAATAATAATAACCAGAGGAGTGGTGTGAGTTTTTCATGATTATGGTTAGTACTTGATGTGGTTGACCCATTTATTTTCGATGATATGTGATGCATATTGTAAGATTGCATTTTCATGGGATATCATGACACCGGTTATTTTTACTTTGAGTTAAACCTGATAATAACTCAACTTGAACATATCGTTGATCGGGTCATGGTGCCACTGAATCGAGTTTTTCCCAGTGCAACCACATTTGCCTTTATTCGGTCCGTTGTGATGCCTCTGGTCGGTGCCTCCAACAAGGGAAGGTTATGGGCGTGCGTTACGCTGGCCCGGTAAGCAGCCATAACCTTGTGTGCCCGTAGTTGTTATGGTACCTTGTCCCCGTTTGGGACCGTTTATGTTTTGCCACGACGGTGGCCATTGGTGTCTTTGGTAGGCACGGGGCCACCCAGGACTTAGCCCAATGGGGAGTGAGTCGGAGTGGCCGGGAGAGTGTCATGGCAATGGAGGGGTTCCGTCGGAATGCCGTTGGTCCACCCGAATGGGAGTGCGAGGCCATGGACTCCGTGGTGTGGGTACAGTGTGCTACCTCTGTAGAGTGTACTTAATCTATCGATAGCCGCGTCCTCGGTTACGGGTCAACGTTTAAATAATCATGCACACTAATGTTATTAACATGGCACTGTTGGAAGGATGATGGTTGAGAAACCATGTTGATGATGGAGACCAAATTGTTGGTCCATTTGTGATCCGAGAATGATCACCGTTTGGTTACGAGGTAACCCGTATGGAGACCAAGTTGTTGGTCCGTTTGTGATCCGAGAAAGATCACCATTTGGTTACGAGGTAACCCGTTTGGTAAGCAAGTCTGAGGGACTTGAGGCACGAGATCTTGTTCACTGCATGCCTAGTATGATTTTGCATTGATGATCAATTGGTTAATATCATGATATTGTTTGTCATTATGTTTATGCTTGTTGTGAGCTTGCAAGTACATTCAATGTACTGACCTGGCGTGTCATGCCAGATTTGAGGAGAGTCTCGTTGGATCGTAGTGCTGTCCGAGTCTAGATCGTGTCCACATCGGTGTCCCTGTGCTATGGAGTCCCGCTTCGTCGTCGTTCCGCTGCCGCGTAGTTGTCATGATCGAGGCCCCTTTATGTTCACCAAATAATGTACATATTGTTCAGCCGCACCGTGTGTGCCGCTTGGCCTCGCAACTTGATGTAATGTGAACTATGTTCCGCTAGTACCAATAAAGCGGTTTTTTTCTGTACCAAGATGTTGTGTGTTGCCAGAAGACATGATCTCTGGGCTGGCAATGCAAGGTAAACTGGTTGCTCTGAGCCGGGGTGCCACAGATAGTCCCTTCATAGAGGGAAGCAGTGATTTTCAGCGGTGCCAGAGCTCAAGTTTTTAAAACAGAGGTAAATGATATTTTGAGAAATGCACCCTTCTTGTTTACTTCGTGACCATCAGTTATTAATATCTTCCATGGTAAACACACTAGTAGCGCTTCCCAAGCGATACAGTAAAGGTTATGACTCCGTAGGAGTTTTTGTTTGATTATTTGTAAGCTCAATTCTTTTTGCAGTTTGGGACTAGGAATCCCTATTACCGCCCTCTTCTTGTGTAGTGGCGAGTGAATAAACACTCATCCTGAGAATTATCCGCTTAGCATGGAAGATACCGACTACCTCGTGTCGTTCTATGAACAATCCAGACACACAAAAAGGATATTTATTTGAAGTTTTTAGAGATGGCACATGCAAATTTACTTAGGACGGCAGGGTAATACCGCATATTGGTAGGTATGGTGGACTCATCTGGAATAACTTGGGTTCAAGGTTTTTTATGCACAAACAGAATTCCCGCTTAGTACAGGCGAAGGCTAGCAAATAGGTTGAGAAGCAGCCAACTAGAGAGCAACAACGGTCATGAACATGCATTAGGCATAATTAACATTGGATACTAGCATGAGTAGGATACGAACACCATGAACATAAATATCATAGAGGCTATGTTGGTTTTGATTCAACTACATGCATGAACATGTGCTAAGTCAAGCCACTCGAACATTCAGAGGAGGATACCATATCATCATACTACATCACAATCATTTTGACGCAATGTTGACATCCAAGATAAATCATTATCCACTCCCAGCTACTTATGAATGGCATGAGAAACTATAATCTCTAATTGTCATTGCAAACATGTTTAATCATAATGAGCTGAATCATGGATACTAGGTTAAACATATTTACAAAAACAGAACAAGTCGAGTTCATACCCGTTTCTCTCTACCACGGCCAGTTCATCAATTATCGTCATTATTGCCTTTCACTTGCACTACCTAACGATATAAAAATAATAATAGTGCAAGAGTGTCGTGGACTAAGCTGGAATCTGCAAACATTTTATTCAACAGGAGAAGACAAGGTAATATGGGCTCTTCGTTAGATCAACAATAATGCATATGAGAGCCACTCAACATTTTTATCATGGTCTTGTCCTCGGTATGACTCAATAAAAAAAGAAATTCAGAGAAACACACTGAAATATTTTTGGAGTTTTTGGTTTTCTTGACAGAAAGCAAATAAAAGGGAAAAACAAAAAAGAGAAAAACTATTTACACGGGAAAGCTCCCAACAAGCAGAAGAAGACAAGGATTTTTTTTTGGGTTTTCTTTTTAGTGCTACAACAATTTAAACTAGGAAGAAAAACTGAAAAGAAGCAGTAAATATTTTTGTGTTTTCTCAAAGTTTTTCAAACGCACGTGAGAAAATAAATTTAGCATGGATAATACAATGAAAAAGTGTGAACAACGACAACTGAAATGAAATGCATGAACATGATTGTAATGTCGGTGGAAATACGTACTCCCCCAAGCTTAGGCTTTTGGCCTAACTTGGTAATCAGTCAGTAGCCTGCATAATGATCGAAGTGATAGCTCACGAAGGCTCTTGGTGCGGATACCTCAGCCTGCCGCGCGGCCACAACCGTCGCGTTATGAGCTCGGGCCTTGCTCTCCAGAACAAAATATCTTCCCCTACTGTGAGCATCAAAGAGAGCAGGCACAGGCAAATATGTGTGCACAATGAAACTTTGATTAAACAACAATTTATAGGTGAAATTATGGGGTCCACCTCTATGGATCTTATGACGGTTCATAGAATCAAAGTCTAAATACTGCGTAGGTAAAATAGGGTCATAAGGCAAAGGTGAAACACCCAGCTCTCTTGCTAAGCGTGTGGCATAAATTCCACCATAGAAATAACCACTACTAGCGTTGTGTTGCAACCTGCGTGCAACAATAGCTCCAAGATTATAACTTCTGTCACGGAGATAGTGGTGCGTATAAGGCTCAAGTCTGGAGCACAAAGTGTACTACAATCTTGTTTGCCTACAATACATTTTCCATTAAATAATGCAAAGTACTGAATTGCGGGAAAATGAATGCTCTTTATTCTACCTTGTGTCACTCCCCTAGTCTCACCATAGCAAAGACTAGTCAAGAATGCTTGAAACTCAGATCTTGGTGGTTCGTCAAGCGAACCCCGGAATGGGATTTTGCAGTGGTGAGCAAATCTCTCTAAAGATATGGTAAATGGATTTTCATACAGTTTAAATGACACCCTAGACTCACGGGGATGAAATTTAAATCCTTTGACAAATGATTGAGTGAGAGTGAGGTGTTGGTTGCACTTATCTAAAATGTAGGGAACGAGATCGGCATTGTGAACATATTGCTCAAATTCTTCCTTAATGCCCACACTCACCATATAATCGTTGCATGTCCATAAGCATGTTTTGGTGGTGGCATCTCGTATGGAACTTTCACTTGGTTCAACATAAGACCGATGAACGGAGCTGTTACTAGAAGATGCCTCCGAGGATCTCTTCCTCGAAGAACTCCTTCCAAAGAGGTTCATCATATTCGCGTACAATTTTCTGAAATTTTTTGGGTGATAAAAAAAATTTCAACAAAACTTCACAAGATTGGTAGCAACTACTCATAGGGAAGCATTCAAACTACTTAGAACTCTAAGAATTCAACATGCAAGCTCATCTACAACAGCACCAAGAGAAACTAGTTATTCAAATATAAACTACTAAAGCAAAAACTAATTGGACAAATGGAGGAGTCACATACCAAGCAACAATCCCCCGAAACAGTTTCGGAAATGAAGCTTCGAGCAAAGAGATCGAAATCCACAGGTTTGAGAGCAAGAACACGTGAAAGAGAGAGAGAGCAATGGTGATCTTTTTCTGGAGGTAGGTGGTGATGTGGGATGAAGAGATAAGTGAGTGGGCCCACGTGGGGACCACAACCTACTAGGGCGCGCCTGGGGCTCCTGGCGTGCCCAGGTGGGTTGTGCCCACCTGGTGCACCTCCCTCTGATGTTATTTGCACCAAAAATTCTTAAATATTCTGAAAAAATCATATTAAATTTTTAGAGCATTCTGAGAACTTTTATTTTTGGGTCATTTCTTATTGCACGGGAAATTCAGAAAACAGGCAAAACATGGCATTTTATTTTATTTAACTAATAAAAACAGAAGACAAAAGGTAGGGACAGAAGGTAGTCCTTACTAAATTCATCAACTTCATACCACTAAAAAATGATCCATTAATAAGGTTGATCAAGTCTTATTAACAACCACTTTCGATTAGCATGAAACCGAAGAACTTCCGTAAATCACTAAATTACCTCAACGGGGATATGAATATCCCCAACAATAAGCATTTCATAATTCTTTTTAATAGTAGGTAGAGTTAGTTGAAAACTTCCAATAGTGATTGTCGGAGATTTTTCAATAACATTAATACCATTCACTTGGAATTGTTTCTTCGGAAAGTGCACATATGCTCATGACCATTGATATGAAAAGTGACCTTGCTTTTATTGCAATCAATAACAACCCCTGCAGTATTCAAGAAGGCTCTACCAAGGATAATCGACATGTTGTCGTCCTCGGGCATCTCAAGTATAACAAAGTCAGTCAAAATAGTAACATTAGCAGCAACAACGGGCATATCCTCACAAATACCGATACGTATGGCAGTTGATTTGTCAGCCATTTGCAAAGATATTTCAGTAGGTGTGAGCTTATTCAAATCAAGTCTTTTTATATAAAGAGAAAGGCATAACACTAACACCAGCTCCAAATCACATAAAGCAGTTTTCACATAATTTCTTTTGATGGATCAAGGTATAGTTGGTATTCCCGGATCCCCAAGTTTTTTAGGTACTCCATCTTTAAAAGTATAATTAGCAAGCATGGTGGAGATTTCAGCTTCTGGTATTTTTCTCTTACTGGTGATGATGTCTTCCATGTACTTGCATAAGGAGGCATTTTTAAGATATCAGTCAAGCGGGTACGCAAAAAGACTGGCCTCAGCATTTCAGCAAAGCGTTCAAATTCTTCATCATCTTTCTTTTTAGTTGACTTAGGTGGAAAGGGCATAGGTTTTTGAACCCGAACCCATGGTTCTCTTTCCTTACCATGTTTTCTAGCAACAAAGTCTCTTTTATCATATCTATTATTCTTGGGTTGTGGGTTATCAAGATCAACTGCTGGTTCTATCTCAACATCATTGTATGGTTCTTTATTATTTGTTTGAGTATTTTCACGAACCTCATAATTATCTTTTTCATTATCAGAAGGTGAGTGTTCACTACCAGATTGAGTTTCAGCATCAGAGATAGAAACTTCATTATCATTATCAGGAGGTTCTTCTACTTCAGGTTCACTAGAGGCATGCAAAGTCCGATCATTTTTCTTCTTCTTTTTCTTTTTAGAAGGACTGTGTGTATCAGTGTTAACTCTTTGAGAGTCTTGTTCAATTATTTTTGGGTGTCCCTCAGGATAAAGTGGTTCCTCGAGTCATCCTACCTCCTATAGTTATTACTCTAACATCATGATCATTGATATCATTATTCATTTCATCTAGCAACTCTCTTTGAGATTTAGCAACTTGTTCTAACTGAGTTTGAACCATAGAACCACACCTCTAACATCATTTGAGATTCCAAATAACAAGTCAGTCAAGCAAGCAATCATATAAGAATTATATTTCAATTGTTTCATAACATTTGCATTGAAGTGATCTTGTTTTCTAATGTAATTTTCAAACTCATAAAGGCATTGGCTAGGGTGCATATTGTGAGGATTATCATTATCATTGAATTTCATTAGAGAATTTACCTCTACCACCTTAGGCAGTAGTGGTGTATCAAGCCCATTTATTTCTTCAATAGGAGGTAAATTTTTGACATCCTCGGCTTTAATACCTTTTTCCTTCATAGATTTCTTTGCTTCTTGCATATCTTCAGGACTGAGATATAATATACCCCTCTTCTTTGGAGTAGGTTTAAGCGGTGGTTTAGGAAGAGTCCAATCATCATAATTTTTCAATATGTTATTCAATAATTCTTCAGCTTGCCCAATAGTTCGTTCCCTGAAAACACAACCAGCACAACTATCTAGGAAGTCCCTAGAAGCATCGGTTAGTCCATTATAGAAGATATCAAGTATTTCATTTTTCTTAAGAGGATGATCAGGCAAAGCATTAAGCAATTGGAGAAGCCTCCCCCAAGCTTGTGGGAGAATCTCTTCTTCAATTTGCACAAAGTTAAATATTCCCTGTAAGGCAGCTTGTTTCTTATGAGCAGGAAAATATTTTTCAGAGAAGTAATAAATCATATCCTGGGGACTACACACACAACCAGGAGCAAGAGTATTGTACCAAGCTTTAGCATCATCCTTTAATGAGAACGGAAATAATTTGAGAATATAGTAATAGCGAATTTTCTCATCATGAGCAAAAAGGGTGGTTATGTCATTTAACTTAGTAAGATGTGCCACAACAGTTTCAGTTTCATAACCATGGAAAGGATCCGATTCAACCAAAGTAATTAACTCTAGGTCGACAGAGAATTCATAATCCTTATCATCAATAAAGATATGTGAAGTAGCAAACTTAGGATCACATTTCATTCTAGATTCAAAGATTTTTCTTTATGCTTGCATAATAATTTCTCTAGATCATCTCTATCCTTACAAGCAAGAATGTCTCTAGTTGCCTCCTCACCCATAACATAACCTTCTGGTACCTTTGGCAATTCATATCTAGGAGGGCTAGTTCTAATAGGTGTTTCAAGATTTTCAGTTTTAAGCTCATCATTAGTTTCAACAATATCATGCTGTCTTACTCTAGCAATTTGTTCATCAAGAAATTCACCTAGTGGCACATTATCATCAAGAAAGGTACTAGCATCATCATAAGTATCATTCATAGCAGAAGTAGCATCATCAATAACTTGCGACATATTAGGATTAATAGCATGTGGTGGTGTTGCAAGTTTACTTATAACAGAAGGTGAACCCAAAGCAGAGCTAGATGGCAGTTCCTTAGCTCCCCTCGTTTTAGAGGGAAAAATCTTAGTCTTAGCATCCTTTAGATTCTTCATAGTGACAATTTAATAATAATCCTAAGTGACTCAACAAATATAGCTATGCTCCCCGGCAACGGCGCCAGAAAAAGGTCTTGATAACCCACAAGTATAGGGGGTCGCAACAGTTTTCGAGGGTAGACTATTCAACCAAAATTTATTGATTCGACACAAGGGGTGTCAAAGAATATTTGCAAGTATTAGCAGCTGAGTTGTCAATTCAGCCACACCTGGAGATTAATTATCTGCAGTAAAAGTGATCGGTAGCAAAGTAGTACGATAGTTTTGATAGTAGTAGCAATAGCAATAGTAACGGTAACAGTGATAGCAGTGATTTTGTAGCAAGTGCAATAGTAGCAATAGCAGTAGTAACTTAGCAATATCAATATGTAGGAAAATCGTAGGCATTGGATCGATGATTTGTTGGATGATATTCATCATGTGACAGTCATAACCTAGGGTGATACGACACTAGCTCCAGTTCATAAATATAATGTAGGCATGTATTTCGTAAATAGTTATATGTGCTTATGGAAAGAACTTGCATGATATCTTTTGTCCTACCCTCCCGTGGCAGCGGGGTCCTATTGGAAACTAATGGATATTAAGGCCTCCTTTTAATAGAGAACCAGAACAAAGCATTAACAGACGGCGAATACATGAACTCCTCAAACTACGGTCATCACCGGGAAGTGTCCTGACTATTGTCACTCCGGGGTTGCCGGATCATAACACATAATAGGTGACTATAACTTGCAAGATCGGATCTAGAACATAGATATAATGGTGATAACATAAACGGTTCAGATATGAAATCATGGCACCCGGGCCCAAAGTGACAAGCATTAAGCATGGCAAAGTCATAGCAACATCAATCTCAGAACATAGTGGATACTAGGGATCAGGCCCTAACAAAACTAACTAGATTACATGATGAATCTCATCCAACTCCTCACCCACCAGCGAGCCTATGAAGGAATTACTCACTCCCGATGGGGAACATCATGGAATTAGCGATGGAGAAGGGTTGGCGATGACGAAGATCGAAGATCCCCCTCTCCGGAGCCCCAAACGGACTCCAGATCTGGCCTCCCGATGAAGAACAGGAGACGGCGGCGGCTCCATCTCGTGGAACGTGATAATTATTTCTCCTTGATTTTTTTGGAAAAATAGGATTTTATAGCGTCGGTTTCAGGGTCTGCGGGGCCACCAGGTGGGGACAACCCACCTGGGCGCGCCTAGAGGGGGTGGCGCGCCCTGGTGGGTTGTGCCTACCCAGGTGCCCCCCTCCGGTGGTTCTTGGCTCTAGAAATTCTCTTTTATTGTACAATAAATCCTCGCAAAGTTTCGTTCCAATCCGAGAACTTTTATTACTACACAAAAATAACACCATAGTAGTGCTGCTGAAAACAACGCCAGTCTGGGTTAGTTTCATTCAAATCATGCAAATTAGAGTCCAAAACAAGAAGAAAAGCATTAGGAAAAGTAGATACGACGGAGATGCATCAAGGAGGCGGGGGAGAGGAAGAGAGAGTGGGGATTTTTTACTCGGTCGCCGCTATCCAGAGTAAATATAAGGAGAAGATTGGGGATGGAGTAATATTTTTACTCCACTAACGGTTATAATAAACGGCTAGGTGCGGTTTAGAGGAGAAAAAAGCCAAATTTACTCCCTTACGGCCTGAGAAGGGATCAATTAGATAGAAATGCCCTAAGAGCATCTACTCCCTCAAAAAGAAAGAAATCCCTAAAAAGGAACTAAGAGAACCTACAACCGAACACCTCAAACGCTCGGGCGGACAGCCCGACCAGTGACTAGTCAAAACAACACGTGCCAGACGGACACCTCAAACCGGCCTCAAACGCCTGGGCTGACCGACATCCCTCATATCTAGTCTAAATATGAGGCGGATATGGGTGGCCCGGGCATGACCGGGCGCGTCTGCCGCGTCGGACCTGACCCACGCTGGTTCATCCGACCCCACATATATTCGTTCCCATCTGCTCACCGGACCACACCCTAACCACTCTACTCTGCCATCCAAACTACTGTCCGATGATTTCTCACCTTCTCCGGCGTGACGGGCAGCGGATCCGAGTCGTACGCTTCCAGATCCGTTGACCCCGAGCTCATCCCATGCGACCCTGAGAAGGAGATGACCGTTCGGCTTGCGCCTCGCCGCTCCCGGGAGGAGGCGGCCCGACGGCAGCGCTCAGACTTCTTCCGATCGGAATCCATTGCGTCTGCCCAAATGGCGCATGGATCCGCTGTGAGGTTTGTCTCCGCTGCCTCACCGGAACCGGTGCGGTCCGCGTGGCGTCCGAACACAGTGGCGGATGCGCAACCGCTTCGTTGGCGCGCAAAGGCGGAGGTGAACGCATGGGCGTTGTCCAATGTAAATATGGCGCGGCGTTCCCGACATGCGAGGCAATGGGCACAGGAAATGGCCGTAGCCCTCGCGACGACGGACGTTGGCAAGGCGAAGTCTCATTCTCTGGCGTCCTGTATGGTGCACGACCACCCTAGGCGCCGCAACCGCATCGTGGTGGACGTCACCGACTCCTCCCATGAAGTATCCATCATCGATCTCATGTCCACCGACACCGTGAAGGTTCCGGACTCCGACGAGTAAGAGTAAGGCATGGGAGACAGCGGAGCCTCGATTCCCATGAGCCGGTCCATGTCCCATGTCCTACTCTACCTCGCCAGCGACCAGCGTAACATTTGGGTGGGCACAGTCGGCCGCCAGACATGGCCACATCGGAGCCCGACGGGCTCCGCTTTAGATTAAGTTTTACGTGCATGTAATAATATGTATATGGATTTGAGGATTTGCAATGCGTCCGTGGGCATTTGAGCGTCGGATTTGTTGTATTCGACTGTAGATGCTCTAAGCGATGTTATTTTAAGGTGAGCACGCAACTACCAACTTCATACAGTATGGAAAATACGAAATAGGAGAAGACTAGAAACCGAGGGAGGTTGGAGATGAAGGTGTCGTGAACGGGTGAACATCCACCGACTCCGTTTAAGAAGATCACTTTTTTTTAGAAAAGAAGATTCACAAATAGAAACATAAAAGAAACTTTTTTTAGGATACATTTTTTAGCGTAATGGTGAAGCTTTATTGATTAACTAGAATAGAGATACAAATATTGGTTGGAGGATTTGCAAACCAAACATATCTGCCCATTCCCATGGAAGTGGCAACTCTAACTAAGTTATGTGCATTTCCATTTGCTTCACACCATTCATGTCTGAAGATGGACACCTGAAAATTCTGACACCATGTTTGAACTTCCCTCATGATCATAGAATAGTCTCCCCTTGTAAAGCATTCATGATTAGTTTCTTTTACCAATTCTTGGCAGTCCGACACTACAAAGAGTTTTGTTAAATGCAGATCCTCAGCCATAGCAAGAGCTTCACGACATGCACACACCTCTAGCATTGTAGGGCCGACCATACTTTAGATGACAACCGCCCATGCCCCCAGAAACAATCTTTGTTCATCTCTAGCAACTACTGCAACAGCTCCAGTATTTGAGAGTTTGGCCACAGTCCCATCGAAATTAATTTTTGCAAGTCCTTGTCGTGGGCGGGTCCATGACAGCTTCGCTGGCCGGCCATGTTTAACTCTATGTTTCTTCTCCGGTAGTAGAGATCATAGTTCATCAAGGTACCTTGTTATAAACATGTGAGTTGAGCGTGACGATTGAAACTCCTCACGAATAGCCCGTTGCCTAGCCCACCATATAGACCAGAGTGTGACAAGTACATCGACAAATTGCTCTTGGGAAAGGGTGCTACTTAGCGTGAACATCCAAAGCTTGGGGTTCGTGGTTTCATCTCCATATAGAGGCGGAAGTGAGTCATCTTCCTTTAAAGCTCAAACACTCTGAGCCATCTGACAGTCAAGCAAAGAATGGTGCCATGAATCAACCACATCGCTGCATATGGGGCACGCCAAAGACACCACATGCTCCACAACCGACATTACATGCACGATTGAAAATCAGATGGATGTGCTGCACTTTGTTCTATGAGTGGATGGCTGGATGTGAAGTACTATAAGCATCGTCTGCATAGCAGGACTCTTCTTTATACACACTTCTGCCCACTATAAAAGGGAGGACCTTGCCAATCTCCATGTAAAAGTCTGAAATTTTGAGGGATACATTTTTTTTTCATTTCAGTTTTGAGGGATACATTTTTTTTTGAGGGATTTGAGGGATATATAAATGAAGTAAGCATACCGGGCCGGATAGGCAACTGTAGCCGGCCCAAAGACTAGCCGGCCCAAAGACGATAATTCTTCTTCTTCCTCTTCCCCTGGGCAGTTGGGTTCCTGGATCGAACGCCTAGGGTTTGAAGGAGCACACGAGCCACCGGCCCACCACCACCACCACTATCACCCACGATGAAACGGCCGCCACCACGCGATGACGCGACGGCGGCGGGCAGCAGCGGAGGAGGGTTCAACAAGGGGAAGGGGAGGTGGGACGGGAAGAAGCGGAATGAGCAGCGGCTGGGAGGCAGCGGCGGGGCGCTCTCCCTCGCGGCCTTCGCCAACGCCAAGTCCAGGAGCACCGGCTACAACCCGGCACTCATCAGTGAGTAACTGCTGCCTTCGTGCCCTGACGCGGGTGCAGAAACCACACGCGACCTGTCTGTCTGTCTGTCTGTTGCGTGTAATGTTTTGCTATAATTTCTCGCCAAGTTGTTTCCTCTACCGGATTGCTGGATAAGATTTTGTCTTGCTTGTCCCCAAATGCTTGACGGTTTTGATTAAATTTGAATGCGGACTACTAATTTCGTACTAAAACACAGGAGTAAATTTGTTGTTTTAGGACTTCGAGCATAGGAACAAAATCTTCTCATGTTGTCCCCTTGGTTAGCTATGTTCTCACTTAGCGCAGTTTGATCATGAATTGACGAAAGCTCATCGTAATCTGAGGGCGCTGGGAAAGATGGTCATCAGGGTTCAACTACATGATTCCGAAACATTGATGAAATTGGAGAAAGAAAAAGGCGTTCAGACTTGAAGATGTATTAACCTTACTAGAACAGTATTCTCAGCTAAGTTTTTGTTCTTGTGGACAGATTTCTCATGGAAAATTTACTATCAGAATTGCTCATGTTCAATTTGGCAACTAACGTATTACTCAAATGAGTTTCCGTTACCTGATAGCTGAAATCATATAGCGTGCTTAAACATGTTTGAATTCGCACTGGTAGTTGCTGCTTAATAAAAGAGCTGTTTCTGGTACTTGCCAAATAATTTTGACCTGTTTGTGAAAGATTTTTTTTTAACCATTTCAAATCATATACCTGTATGATATGTGCTGCTTTGTCATCTGGTTTGTATTGCAGTAATGTTCCATCAGCAGAACTGATTTGGTATTAATCATTACTCTCATTTACAGAGAAGCAGAAGGAGTTCTACAGGAATGCTAAAGTGATTAGCAAGTACAAGAAGTCGAAGAAGCACCAAAATCAGTCAAACTATCCTCCACAATTTCCAACCCTTGAGGTAATTCTCCTCGGTACCAACCACCAAGTCTTTTTTATCTTGTAAGTGATAATTTGACCAAAGTGGACAGCGGAGGTTGTGATGGGCTTATGCACTCCTTTATTTTTGAAAATGAAAATGTGAATAGCTTTTAGGGGACAAGGCCACAGCCAAGACTTGCCATAACTTGACATTGTATCTTGTTAGTTCTACACGTGTACAGATAGTTTTTTGTGTCTTGATGCAATTCGCATTTGTAGGAAGGAGGTGCTGATACAACGGATGTGCCAAAACCACATGATAAGAGGAAGAAGCGTACTTCACAAAGCTTGAATGTGGAGTACGAGAAGAAACGTCTAGAGGACGAGAAGGCAAAGAAGGAGCGGGATGCGATGATACAGGCAAAGAAGGAGGAGCGAGAGAAGTCTGAAGCGAAGAGAAAGGAGCTTAGGGAGAAGATGTTCAAGAGGACGCGATCCGGGCAGCCTGTGATGAAATACAGGATCGAGCATCTCCTGGAGACTGCACTAGAAAGCTCAAACAAGTGAGTTATGATATGTTCTAAGACTAATGCCACACTAATTAAAACAAATCAGTCCAGTGCAGTGATAAGTTTGTATTAGTTGACTTCTGTTGCATCAGTTTATACATCTTGGCAATGCATATCTGGATTTCAATGGAATCTCTAGTCAAGATACTGGTGCTTGGCCCTCATTATGTTTCTGTTAGAGCTTCCGGATTGGAGAGTGTAGCCATGTCTAGTGGGAGCTTAAGGGTCGGAGAGCACTGTGGGCAGTCTAATCTTAGGCAGAGTTTTAAAAAGCGCTAGGAGCTAATTATACGTTTTGCCACTGCCTTGCTTTTCTGCCCAAAACATAAGCTAATGCGCAATTAAGCGCTAGGCGTTTTGCTATCGCCTAGAGCCTAGGCGTGCCTTTTTTAACTACTATTCTTAGGAATGCCACTAAAATTTGTATGATAGCTTGAGATCCAGCCTTGCATAGGTCAGCCAAGGTCTCAAGAGATATGGCCTGACGGGGTAGGCCCTCGATACAGATCCTAACCCTGTATGTAGCAGTGATGGCCGTGGCGCCCCTTGTGCGAGACCAAGGATGTAACTGCAAGTTCAAGCCCTCCGCAAGACAGCCATCGGCCCTGAGGATCTCATTCCTGAGCTCTGCGGAGGTGCAGGTGAGGAGGAATTCGCGCACCGCGTGTGCATCAAGCCATCAACCTGGAGACAACTTGCGCCGTTTTGTGGATGAGGTGCTGCTTCGTCCGGAGGTGGACAAGGGCTTGCCTCAACGCTTGGATCTGGGCCATGGATCCTAACAAACTCACTCCAGCAGCTGGTCGTCAGGCATCTTCCTCGAGCCTGATCTCTGGCGACTTGTGTTTCCCCGGGGATTCTGAGACCTTACCCTGCTGCAGTTCAACTATTTGCTGCACATTGACTAGGTAATCGATCTTGTGCCTCTGGACGATTCGGTCATTCGGAGCCACTATTCACGGCAGATAGTCCTGACAGTGGACAGAGCGGGATCCCCTCGGCTGCGTCAGGGGATCTTATGCTCTCTGAAATCTTCACATTAAACTCATTAGAACTGTGAAGGCAATCAGGAGATGGAGCAATGAGACAATCAGTAACCTGCACTGTTTTAAATAGCCCGCTATAGCTCTGCTATAGCACAGAAGGTCTTGCGCTAAGAGACTTTGATCCAAACAAATGAACAAACATTTTAAATAGCTCGCTATAGCACGCTATAGCATTTAGAAAAGGTCCGCCGCTAAGAGGCTTAGCGCGCTATTTAAAACTATGGTAACCTGTGGTTACAGTTTGCGCTGGCTACCAAAATCATCCATTTGCTGGATCTTGCGTAGGAGGAGCGCACGCTGTCTCATCAGGAGCTTGATTTTAGGAAGGCTCTCAAGGCCCAGGTTGTTAGAGCATCTACAGCCGCACCTTGCAAATCCGGCCTCTCAAACGCCGGGTCACCCCTCATTTGGCTGCCTCCGCAGCTGTCTTCCTCACGTCCTAACCTTCATATCCATTCAACCCATGCAACGTAAAACTAGCAACTACGTAAATCAGCACACTTAGCAACAATTCGGGCATAATTCACGTGCTATCAGTCACCGGAAAACCAAAAGATCACAGTTCATCGCTGGACAGTACTAAATTACTACTTCAACAAAGATTGTGATATGTTTGGATCTGATGATATTGGTTGTTGTTAGGTTTTCAGCCAGGTAATCAACAATCTAGCTAGGCTTATCAAACAATAAAGAGCCAAGGAATAAGATCTTCATAGGTGTCGGCACCTCAAGGCTGGCATAGGTTAGGTCTTTGTGATCCACATGTCAATTTGCCAAAGAATCAGAATCAAGTACACACAGTACTCTTCAAATGTACCACTAGGCGCTTCCACACCTCTCCAGTTGCATTTCAAAAGTATTTGCTAGTACATCTCTCACATAATCAGGTGTACATAAAATGCAGTCTGTCTGTCAGCGTGCCACACATGTAAACTTCAGAGTTTCTCTTTTTTGGGCAATGTGAGGTGCATGCTAGATTCATCTGAAGAGCTGCACTACACATTCTTCTTGCAGGAGCCAAGGCTAGCCCTTGAGAGGGTGAGGAGCCAAGAATTGACGAAGAACCATAAGATCCTTGAGCAGCTAGCTGTGGAGGTTGCTACTACATAACACTAGCCTTTTCTTTCCAGGTGAAGAGTATCAAGGCAAATCTAGAGGATAAAGGATATCTATATCAAGACATATATTCCATTCTTAAGTGCTGTGATGTTTGCGTCATGTGTTAAAACTGCAGTTTTTTTTTTTTGGAAAAACACCCTGGTAATGTATATCTGACTTTCTGCAGATGCTTGTACCACCATACATGTAGCAACTGTGTGGTGTCACATGCAACATCTCTCTCTCTCCCTCTCTCCGTGCTTTCCTTGCTTCGGCAGAGCTTTTTAGTAGGATCGATTCGGTGAGGATGTCAAAGAAAAAGCAAGGATGACACCGTCGTCGGTGTCGCGGCGCCTCATATCTGATACGGCCAGGCCGATGACGGTGATGGGCGTTTCTCAAAGCCCAAGCAGCTAAATCTTGAGAGAAAAAGCAGGCAAGTAGGACATATTCTGTGCTTGCAGATAAGGCAGTGTGAGTGATGAGAGATTGAGAGCTCTGTCGACGATGCTATTCTCTGAACATGTGGCGACCCATCGCCGGTTAACCAGAAACCAGGCGAGCCTGAGGTTTCCTTACAAGCAAAGTATTGGCCGTACCATATCGACATTCCACGCCATTGTCGATACGGTTCTTGTTGTCGCAGGTTGACACGTTTTCACCATTGCAAGCTTCTGTTCATCTATACTTTCATGAAACTGACAGGAGCAATGCCTTTCAATTAAGTAGAAATGAGTCACCGAGAAAAAGGGCAAATAAGTAGAACAGAGTGACCTAGTTTGTTAAGTAAAAACCAGCAAAAATCAAGTTGTTCATCTGTTCTCGTACTGAAATTTCATCCCATTGGCTTGGGCGCTTTGAGATAGTATACTATCGATGATGAGGTCCATATTCCGACCTCCTTATTTTCCGGATTTCTACTCGATGCACTGGTGAATCTTAAATCTGTGGCCTTCTATCACCCATTACCATAGTTGCATGAGTCAATTAAGATTGACCACTCCTTCAAGTCTTAATTAGTTCTCCTGAAGATTAGTTGCCTGCATGTAGTACGTGCAAGCTTAACAAACAGCCAATAGATAGTTCGATTTCAAAAGCAGGACCTCTCCATAGGCATATATACGAGATTCCGTCTAGCTAGGTCAACACTTGGAAAATCGATCGGATTATTCCAGTCGCGTGTTTGGGTCCATGTTGATCAGAACACGGCTCCACCCGTGCATTATCTATTCTCATCTCCTCTTGGATATCAACCAATATGCTTTTGAACAAACCAATGGCGCCAATACCAGACATGCTAGCTTGGAGATTTCATTAATTTTTTTCTAGAAAAATCCAAATTGCTCTTTGTGCAATGTTAAAGATGGCTGCTAGATCACACTGGTCTGTTCCAAACACTTCCTGATCTTACTTGCACCGGATATTCCAACCCAACCCATGCATGAAGGACACCCTAGCTAGTGCATAGAAAGATCAAAGAAGCACCACCCTTTTGTAGCTCTATAAAAGGAAGCCACCCCTGTGCTAGCAAACCACCCAGGTTTCCTCTTTGGCACAACACAAGGCAACAACAACTAGCTAGAGCTACACAAGGCTCCATCACATTTCAAAGTCCTCTTCAAACCTCAAAGCAAAGCACGCTCAGAGATCCGTGCACGTACACACATAACCCATTAGAAGAACTTATTTAGAAGGCAGATGGACCGCGTGATGAAGCTGGCGTCGGAGCGAGCGGTGGTGATCTTCACCCTGAGTTCCTGTTGCATGTGCCACACCGTGGCGCGGCTCTTCTGCGACCTGGGTGTCAATGCACTGGTGCACGAGCTAGACCAAGACCCAAGGGGAAAGGAGATGGAGAGAGCTCTCCTCAAGATGCTCGGGAAAGGCCCGTCTGTTCCAGTGGTGTTCATCGGCGGGAAGCTTGTCGGCGGGACAAACAGAGTCATGTCCATGCATCTCAGCGGCGAGCTGGTCCCAATGCTGAGGAATGCAGGTGCCCTCTGGCTATAGAGGAATGCAGGTGCCACTTGGGAAAATAAATTTTTGTCAAAGAGTGTCAAGTATATGCATTTTCTTAGAGTAACTTAACTAATGGCCTGGTTAGCGTCGATCGAACTGGTTTTTTCAATCCTGTTCTGACAATAGCAAGGCTTATAGCTCGCTAGGAGCGAGTTTTACGTACGAGCGATGTTCGTGTTGTAATCCCAGCGCTATTTGTGCAGGTGTACAATCTTTTCTCAAAGAACCTACACAACCTTTTCTCAAAGAGCTAGTTGATAAATAAATGTATAAACAGTTCATTATCAAATGATATGCGCACATCTCTAACCTAAAAATTGTGTATAGTTGCATTGCATATTGATCATCGTAGTTTATCATCGTCTCCTGATTGTTTACTGTAATTATTTTCTGTCACATATGCATCGGCACCTCGCGTGATCTGGCCGGTACGGTGATGGTCCAGCGGCTGTTCGGGGGATGCAACATCAATGGCGGCGACGCGACTAGGTATGTGGTGGAGCGGGAATAGTACGGCTTTGGCTTGCCACTACCAGAATAACTGCTTACGCCGATGGCCTCATCTATGCCGACGGCCCGCGTCGGCATAGATGGACCTATCCCAACGGCCTAGGACAGGCCGTAGGCGTAGAAAAGCCGTCGGCATATGTCTATCTATGCCGACGGGGCCATCGGCATAGACGAGGCCGTCGGGACCGTTCGAGATACGCCTACGGGGCCCGTCGGCATAGGCAAGGCCGTCGGCATAGCCCGGGCCCACCTACCCGGTCAGCGCTGACCGTTTGACGGCGTTGAAACTACGCCGACGGGAGGTAACGGCGGCCGTCGGCATAGGCCTGGCCCATGCCCCTCTGCCACGTCATCGATCCGTGGGACTGCACCTCCGTGTGCGCAGCTATGCCGACGGCCTTGCCGTCGGCATATGTTTATTTAGTTTTATTTTATATTTTACATTATACTATTTATGGCAGAGGTATGCCTACGGCATAGGCCTGGCCCATGCCCCTCTGCCACGTCATCGACCCGTGTGCCATGCCACGTCATCGATCCGTGGGACTGTGTGACGCCCGGATAATTTAGCTACAGTAACCGCACGCTAATGGTACCATGTCATCACAAAAATTTGCTAAACCTCACTTTGATCCTGACCCGATTCAAATTCAAGTTTAGATTAAAGTCAAATAATTAAAGTTTTCAAATGGCGTAATAATAATGTTCGATGAGTTACAAGTATTCACTAAGTAATTAACATGTAAGGACCAACATTTAATGGATTTTTAAATTGCCCCTAGAAATAATTTAAAGTGGCCAAACATCACTTATTGTGACCATTAATTATAAACCTAATTTCAAACATTTCCGTTTAACCTCGAACTTTTTGTGCAACACCAAAATATCGGAAAGTAATTATGGGAAAAGTTTCAACATTTATTAAAATCATTTAGTACCTAAACTATAGGCTAAATATTAGAGAAATAAATAAACAAAAAAAGAAAAGAAAAGGGAAAGTAAAAGAAAAGAAACGGAGGACCTAACCTAATGGGCCACTTGGGCCACCTAACTAAAGTTAGCCCAGCCCAGCCACCCCTCCTATAACCCTAGCCATCACCCAACTTTCCCCGCACGATCCCCACCTCTCCCCTCGTCTCGCTCACCCGCCGCCACCACACAACACACACACACGCACACAGGAGAGGAGCTCCTCGCCCCGATCCCCATGGCCGTCGGCGACCGCCTCGGGCCTCCGCGCCCCTGGTCCTCTTCTTCGACTCTCGCTCGGCTCCAACGCCTCGCACGCGACCCCGCACACGTGCTCATCCCCGCGCCCAAGCGCCTTGCCTGGCCGCCGCTCGCCGTCGTGAACCGCCGCGGCCACCGTCCTCCATTCGTCGCACCACCGTGCCCATCTGCTACTCCGACCTCCTCTTCGTCGTCGTCGCCCACGGGATCAAGCTCGGGACCCCTACCTCGCCGGATCATCGTCGTCTCCCCTCTCTGCCCCACCGGTCATCGTCGTCGATCCGACGCCACCGCTGCTTCTTCGCCCTCGTCGAGCGCTCCACGAGCTTCGATGTGAGCACCTCCCATATTCCCCCCATGATGCCGCTGCTGCTCTTACTTGCTGCTACTGCCCTGTTGCTTTGCTGATGCCCTGCTAGCTGCTCTCTATGTGCTGCGTTGTGCTACTACTGCTCGTGCTTAGTTATTTTTGCCGCTGCGCTGCCGTTGCCGCTGCGACGTCTCCTTGCTGCTGGTGCGCCACCGCGCCCCGGCTCCCCTACCGCCCGCGGTCCCGCTCGTCGCCGGTCCCGCACTCCGTTTTCCCCACGCCGGCCGGCCACCGCGGCCGCCCTGGCCACTGGCCTCGCCCTGCCGCACTCCCTGCGGGCGAGCGCCCGCCCAGGCGCCCGTAGCCCCCCTTCCCGGGTGGACTCAGGCGCACGCCCGCACGCCCGTAACCGCTAGGCTCCCCCAGAGCCAATGACAAAAGGGGCCCACGCCCCTGAGAACGAAAATAAAAAAGAATTAAAAATATATAAATAATAATAATATATTAAAAATAATTAATTAGTTAAAGAATTAATTAACCGAATTAATTTTTGATTAATTAAACTAATCTAATAACTAAACTAATTAAACTGTTAGTTAATTAATTAATCAGTCAATGACAGGTGGGTCCCGCACGTCAGTTTGACCCAGTCAACGCCCTGTTGACTGCTGACGTCATGCTGACGTCATCATGATTTAAAACTTTAGAAAATGTTGAATTAAATAAATTAAATAAATTCTAAAATGATTTAAAACTTTAGAAAATCATATAAAATAAACCGTAGCTCAGATGAAAAATACTTTCTACATGAAAGTTGCTCAGAACGACGAGACGAATCCGGATACACAGCCCGTTCGTCTGCCACACATACCTAGCATAGCAAACACGCAACTTTTCCCCTCCGGTTCATCTGTCCGAAAACGCGAAACACCGGGGATACTTTCCCGGAAGTTCCCCCCCTTCGCCGGTATCACCTATCCATGTGTTAGGCCACCCCTAGCACAACGTATTGCTGCGTCTTGCTTTGTGTTACATTTGATTGCTCTGTTATTTATTGTGTTCCCCCTCCGTTACTTCTTTCCGGTAGACCCTGAGACTGCCGGCGACCCCTAGTTCGACTACGGTGTTGACGACCCCTCCTACTTGCCAGAGCAACCAGGCAAGCCCCCCCCTTGATCATCAGATATCGCCTATTCTTCTCTATACTGCTTGCATTAGAGTAGTGTAGCATGTTACTGCTTTCGGTTAATCCTATACTGATGCATAGCCTGTCATTGTTGCTACAGTTGTTACCCCTACCTGCTATTCTACTGCTTAGTATAGGATGCTAGTGTTCCATCAGTGGCCCTACACTCTTGTCCGTCTGCCATGCTATACTACTGGGCCGTGATCACTTCGGGAGGTGATCACGGGTATATGCTATATACTTTATATACATGACACATGTGGGGACTAAAGTCGGGTCGGCTCGTTGAGTACCCGCAAGTGATTCTGATGAGGGGGCTGAAAGGACAGGTGGCTCCATCCCGGTAGAGGTGGGCCTGGGTTCCTGACGGCCCCCGACTGTTACTTTATGGCGGAGCGACAGGGCAGGTTGAGACCACCTAGGAGAGAGGTGGGTCTGGCCCTGGTCGGCGTTCGCGGATACTTAACACGCTTAACGAGATCTTGGTATTTGATCTGAGTCTGGCCATTTGGTCTATACGCACTAACCAACTACGCGGGAACAGTTATGGGCACTCGACGTCGTGGTATCAGCCGAAGCTCTTCTTGACGTCAGCGACGGAGCGGCGCGCGCCGGATTGGACTGGAACGCCTGCTAGGCTAGGTCTGCTTCCGGCCGCGTACGCAACGTGCAGGTGTGCAATGGGCGATGGGCCCAGACCCCTGCGCGCATAGGATTTAGACCGGCGTGTTGACCTCTCTGTTGAGCCTAGGTGGGGCTGCGACGTGTTGATCTTCCGCGGCCGGGCATGACCCAGAAAAGTGTGTCCGGCCAAATGGGATCGAGCGTGTTGGGTTATGTGGTGCACCCCTGCAGGGAAGTTTATCTATTCGAATAGCCGTGTCCCTCGGTAAAAGGACGACCCGGAGTTGTACCTTGACCTTATGACAACTAGAACTGGATACTTAATAAAACACACCCTTCCAAGTGCCAGATATAACCCGGTGATCGCTCTCTAACAGGGCGACGAGGAGGGGATCGCCGGGTAGGATTATGCTATACGATGCTACTTGGAGGACTTCAATCTACTCTCTTCTACATGCTGCAAGATGGAGGCTGCCAGAAGCGTAGTCTTCGACATGATTAGCTCTCCCCCTCTTATTCTGGCATTCTGCAGTTCAGTCCACTGATATGACCCTTTACACATATACCCATGCATATGTAGTGTAGCTCCTTGCTTGCGAGTACTTTGGATGAGTACTCACGGTTGCTTTTCTCCCTCTTTTCCCCTTTCTATACCTGATTGTCGCAACCAGATGCTGGAGTCCAGGAGCTAGAGATCCCGAGGATGATTCTACATGGAGTTCGGCTTCGAGGAGTAGTTAGGAGGTCCCAGGCAGGAGGCCTTGCCTTTTCGATCGTTGCTACTTTTGTGCTAGCCTTCTTAAGGCAAACTTGTTTAACTTATGTCTGTACTCAGATATTGTTTCTTCCGCTGACTCGTCTATGATCGAGCACTTGTATTCGAGCCCTCGAGGCCCCTGGCTTGTATTATGATGCTTGTATGACTTATTTATGTTGTAGAGTTGTGTTGTGATATCTTCCCGTGAGTCCCTGATCTTGATCGTACATATTTGCGTGCATGATTAGTGTACGGTCAAATCAGGGGCGTCACAAGTTGGTATCAGAGCCAACTGCCTGTAGGAATCCCCCTTTCCAACTCCTTTGCCGAAGTCGAGTCTAGTCATTGGAAAAGTTTTTTACTAACATGGCTGTGTGTCTTACGGGCCCACGTCGCCATTGGGTGGTACTAGGATCTTTTACTGCTCGACCTTTACTCTGGGACTCTGATCTCTCTCCTATTCGGGTTAAATTAATTTTTCTAAATCTAACATTAGGATCTCGTGATCACTTTCACCTGGAGAGCCCCTTATTACTGATGATCATCTGCTGCACGTGAAGACCCTGAAGATACTCTCCGCTGATAACCCGAGAACTTGTGTTCATCGCTTTTGCAATTCCCTTTCATCGATAAACTCCTATGGATAACCACGTATACTCGCCATTCATACAATGTTTCCCAGTTGATCTTGTTATTACAAGATACCCCAAAATTCTCTCTGTTATTCTGAGAATCCTTTGAGCTTACTGCCTTGCTGTTCTTTGTCACCTGAATACCCCTACGGATAATTCTCGCACTTACCGAGTATCCGCTCATCCCCAGTTGATTCAAGTATTTCACAAAAGTGTTCAAAATACCATTCGATCTTCCGAAAAATCCTCAAGAGCCTTTTTGCTCTTGAAATTCTTGCTTACTTGCATTATGATTAATCTTAAGTCTCATAATCTTATTGGCATCTCTTGTCATTATCATTTTGAGTCCGTTGATTCAATTTGTTGCGAATGCTCGCAATCCTCAATCAGAGCCTAGAATTCATCCTTCCGGCTCAGACGTCATTTGAACATGAGCTGGTTCTTGACTAATCAAATTACTGTCGATTGTATCCCTATGGCTATTCAACTTATCCATCCCTAATCAGAGCATTGCTTCGGATCCCTTGATTTGGAAATCATAATTCCTTTGCCTTTGAGCTTTGAGTTAGTCAGTTGTTTCTATAATCTGATCTCCTTGCATTCTTCTTCCTCTAGTGGAGTACCGTTGCTCACGTCAGATCCCTTGTGGACCACCAGATCCTTTGTTGGATTTTATCCGACAGCATCCTTCATATTCAATAAGCCTGTGAGCTTTTCCTCGGATACATAATGCCTTTGGTAAATTGTATCCTCTGCTTTGTCAACCATGCTCTACTTTTGAGCTTGTGTTATTTACTCCTGAAGTTTGTAGTATATCTTTCTACGATGCCCCGATGGGTTGAACCTATGCCTTCCTTAATCTGTGTGAACCCGAAAGATTTCACGGGACATACTTATCTGGTATTGCACCAGGTAAAACTTTCGACAACTAATGTCATTATCAAAATACGAGAGGCGAATGGAAGGTTATGCATTGAAGAAGTGGGAGTCGACCTTGAACCTTTGTGTTCATGCCCATGGACACGATGTAGATCCTATCATGGAAGCTTCTTATAATAATAGCTATTTCCCTGGTATAATATCATCTGGTATCGGTGAATTGATCCTTTTGCAATCGTGGTTCCGACCATGGTCTCCTTTAAATACCATTTCTCGTACAAGTTGAGCACTTGTCTTCTGCAGAGCAATACCCCAGTCCAACCTCTACTTTGGTTTGTCGTCGAGTATTACCCCCCTGGTATCTCGAGATTATCACGGAACTGCATAACTTATTATGAGTTCTCCATCAAGTGCTACATTCTCATTGATTCCAATTTTTCACGGGCTTCGAGTTTTTAAACACTCAAAACCACCGATAACTGAATCGAGTCCGCATTGCGATTAAACAACTCTTAGTAATCTTCTTTACTTATGAGTTCGTACCCGATCACGTCATTCCTAGCCTGATTGGCTACATCATTATCGTGCTGAATTTTGACTGTGCTACCTGGACCTTCCCAGCGCACAAATTTCGACAGTGAGCTAATCTTGCGTCAATCTTCCTCGTCATATCACTTCTCCTTGAACAGCAAACTTGATTTCGAGTTTGTGTCCTAACCGTGGTTCCAATAACCTTTCGCTTTCATCATTCCTTTGACTTGATGTCATCGTCGATCAATTACATCTTCTTGAAAACCTCTCGACAAATTTGTCGTGATCATTGTCAACAATTTGACTTCTTCCAAGTTGTGTGTTGAAATTCAGGATGAGAAATACCATCCTTGCCCCTCGATGAATTGTGTTATCATCGACAACATTCTTGCCTCCCCCCAACACAAACTTGTTCATATTTTGTGTTGTACCTTGATTTCCTTGCTATCCAACTTATGTTAAGTTCTACCGCGGAGTATTACCATCTTTGATGTCAAGAATGTTATGAGGATTGCTCCACCTCTTAAGAATTCTTGCTATGATGATACTTCTCACCATCACCATTCTTTCTTGGTCCTCGTGTTGATTCCAACCGGGGTACCCACAAGTGAACGGTGTTGTTTGGATTCTGCAATTCTAGCAACCCTATTGCTTTGAAGTTAATGATCGATAATTCATTCTTAGCATATCGGTTGCTGAACCACCATTCTAACATTGATCATGCTACCTAACCCCATATTTCGGGTGCACCTTTCAACCAATGTTTAATTGTGTATGTTTTCCTCGAGCATACATCATTATACCATTTGATCTGACAAATGTTATCTCCTTGTTCACATAGTTGTGGAAATCCATCTTTTGTTAATCTCGATGAATTGTCGCTGATTCCATCAGCCACCTCCTCATCCTCTCGTTGGTTTACTGATGGACTCTTGTTTCGGAACTCGCTTCCATAGTTCATTTCCCGAGAATCTTACAATGTCATCTCGTCAAATTGTGCCGCACCTTTTCTTCTCAGGCATCTAAGTCTGAGGTATCCTGACACCAATCAGAACCGAATCTCGGTCAGATATGATGGTTGGAACATATTTCCAAGAGTTATAACATTGGTCTTTATATGACCCGGTAAGGTGATGTCATGCCTAGCACACCTGGCCGGGGGACCTATTGTTATAGTTCTTCCTTTTTGCAATGTTAACCATTCTTCCAAGAGGAAATTGAAAGACTTATTCTATAAGTTGTTCCTGATGAATCCATTGAGTATCCAAAGTCCGACCTTTGCTTGAAGACCATGTCAATGCTATCTCGAAGCATGTCTGTCGTACTCCGATTTTCAACAAGAACATTTGAAGCCCAATGCTAAATGTTTCTTGCTCAATTATCCAAACACCGCTGTATGGGTAATGCCATGAAATTTCTCTCCCCTACCTGAAGAGTTTTCTACATTATATCCTGTCATGGATGTCATGCTCTGCTTGTCCTTGGGGAGGATATTGTTGGGAAACGTAGCAGAAATTCAAAATTTTCTACGCATCACCAAGATCAATCTATGGAGTAATCTAGCAACGAGGGGAAGGGGAGTGCATCTACATACCATTGTAGATCGCGATGCAGAAGCGTTGCAAGAACGCGGATGAAGGAGTCGTACTCGTAGCGATTCAGATCGCGGTTGATTCCGATCTAAGCACCGAAGAACGGTGCCTCCGCGTTCAACACACGTGCAGCCCGGTGACGTCTCCCACGCCTTGATCCAGCCAGGAGAGAGGGAGAGGTTGGGGAAGACTCCGTCCAGCAGCAGCACGACGGCGTGGTGGTGGTGGAGGAGCATGGCAATCCCGCAGGGCTTCGCCAAGCACCGCGGGAGAGGAGGAGGAAGAGGGGTAGGGCTGCGCCATGAGGGAGATGTGTTCTCGTGTGTATGGCAGCCCCAAAACCCCAATATATATAGGGGAGGGGGAGGGCTGCACCCCCATCTAGGGTTCCCCCCCAAGGGGTGCGGCCAGCCCTAGATGGGGCTTGGGGGCGGCCAAGGGGGGGAGAGAGGGGGCGCCCCACTAGATAGGCCTTAGGCCCATTTGAGCCTAGGGTTTCCCCCTTCCCCCCTTCCTGCACCCTGGGCCTCTTGTGGGGGGGGGGGGGGCGCACCAGCCCACCTGGGGATGGTCCCCTCCCACACTTGGCCCATGCAGCCCTCTGGGGCCGGTGGCCCCACCTGGTGGACCCCCGGGACCCTCCCGGTGGTCCCGGTACATTACCGATAGCACCCGAAACTTTTCCGGTGACCAAAACAGGACTTCCCATATATAAATCTTTACCTCCGGACCATTCCGGAACTCCTCGTGACGTCCGGGATCTCATCCGGGACTCCGAACAACATTCGGTAACCACATAGAAACTTCCTTTATAACCCTAGCGTCATCGAACCTTAAGTGTGTAGACCCTACGGGTTCGGGAACCATGCAGACATGACCGAGACGTTCTCCGGTCAATAACCAACAGCGGGATCTGGATACCCATGTTGGCTCCCACATGTTCCACGATGATCTCATCGGATGAACCACGATGTCGGGGATTCAATCAATCCCGTATTCAATTCCCTTTGTCTATCGGTATGTTACTTGCCCGAGATTCGATCGTCGGTATCCCGATACCTTGTTCAATCTCGTTACCGGCAAGTCTCTTTACTCGTTCCGTAACACATCATCCCGTGATCAACTCCTTGGTCACATTGTGCACATTATGATGATGTCCTACCGAGTGGGCCCAGAGATACCTCTCCGTTTACACGGAGTGACAAATCCCAGTCTCGATTCGTGCCAACCCAACAGATACTTTCGGAGATACCTGTAGTGCACCTTTGTAGCCACCCAGTTACGTTGTGACGTTTGGTACACCCAAAGAATTCCTACGGTATCCGGGAGTTGCACAATCTCATGGTCTAAGGAAATGATACTTGACATTAGAAAAGCTCTTAGCAAACGAACTACACGATCTTGTGCTAGGCTTAGGATTGAGTCTTGTCCATCACATCATTCTCCTAATGATGTGATCCCGTTATCAACGACATCCAATGTCCATGGTCAGGAAACCATAACCATCTATTGATCAACGAGCTAGTCAACTAGAGGCTTACTAGGGACATGGTGTTGTCTATGTATCCACACATGTATCTGAGTTTCCTATCAATACAATTTAGCATGGATAATAAACGATTATCATGAACAAGGAAATATAATAATAACCAATTTATTATTGCCTCTAGGGCATATTTCCAACAGTCTCCCACTTGCACTAGAGTCAATAATCTAGTTCACATCACCATGTGATTAACACTCATAGGTCACATCACCATGTGACCAATATCCAAAGAGTTTACTAGAGTCAACAATCTAGTTCACATCACTATGTGATTAACACTCAATGAGTTCTGGTTTGATCATGTTATGCTTGTGAGAGAGGTTATTAGTCAACGGGTCCGAACCTTTCAGATCCGTGTGTGCTTTACGAATATCTATGTCATCTTGTGGATGCTACCACGCGCTACTTGGAGCCATTTCAAATAACTGCTCTACTATACGAATCCGGTTTACTACTCAGAGTCATCCGGATTAGTGTCAAAGTTCGCATCGACGTAACCCTTTACGATGAACTCCTTTTCACCTCCATAATTGAGAAAATTCCTTAGTCCACTAGATACTAAGGATAAGTTCGACCGCTGTCATGTGATCCATTCCCGGATCACTATTGTACCCCTTCACCAACTCATGGCAAGGCACACTTCAAGTGCGGTACACAGCATAGCATACTGTAGAGCCTACGTCTAAAGCATAGGGGACGACCTTCGTCCTTTCTCTCTCTTCTGCTGTGGTCAGGTCTTGAGTCTTACTCAATACTCACACCTTGTAACACAGCCAAGAACTCCTTCTTTGCTGATCTATTTTGAACTCTTTCAAAATCATGTCAAGGCGTGCGTTCTTTGAAAGTATCATCAGGCGTCTTGATCTATCTCTATAGATCTTGATGCCCAATATGTAAGCAGCTTTATCCAGGTCTTCCTTTGAAAAACTCCTTTCAAACAACCCTTTATGCTTTCCAGAAATTCTACATCATTTCGGATCAACAATATGTCATTCACATATACTTATCAGAAATGTTGTAGCGCTCCCACTCACTTTATTGTAAATACAAGTTTCTAACAAACTTTGTATAAACCCAAAAACTTTGATCACTCCATCAAAGCGTATATTCTGACTCCGAGATGCTTGCTCTAATCCATGGAAGGATCGCTGGAGCTAGCATACCTTTCAGCATCCTTAGGATCGACAAAACCTTTCTGATTGTATCACATACAACCTTTCCTTACGAAAACTGGTAAGGAAACTTGTTTTGACATCCATCTGCCAGATTTCATAAATGCAGCTAATGCTAACATGATTCCGTCGGACTTACGCATCGCTACGGATGAGAAAATCTCATCGTAGTCAACTCCTTGAACTTGTGAAAATACTCTTTGCCACAAGTCGAGCTTCATAGACGGTAACATTACCGTCCACGTCCGTCTTCTTCTTAAAGATCCATTTATCTCAATGGCTTGCCGATCATCGGGCAAGTTCACCGAAGTCCATGCTTTGTTCTGATACATGGATTCTATCTCGGATTTCATGGCCTCGAGTCATTCGTCGGAATCCGGGCCCACCATCGCTTCTCCACAGCTCATAGGTTCATCGTTGTCCAACAACATGACTTCCAAGATAGGATTACGCATTACTCTGAAGTAGTACGCATCCTCGTCATCCTACGAGGTTTGATAGTGACTTGATCCAAAGTTTCATGATCACTATCATAAGCTTCCACTTCAATTGGTGTAGGTGCCACAGGAACAACTTCCTGTGCCCTGCTACACACTAGTTGAAGTGACGACTCAATAACCTTATCAAGTCTCCACCATCCTCCCACTCAATTCTTTCGAGAGAAACTTTTCCTCGAGAAAGGACTCGTTTCTAGAAGCAATTACTTTTGCTTCCAGATCTGAAATAGGAGGTACACCCAACTGATTTGGGTATTCTTATGAAGATGCATTTATCCGCTTTGGGTTCGAGCTTATCAGCCTGAAACTTTTCCACATAAGCATCGCAGCCCCAAACTTTTAAGAAACGACAACTTAGGTTTCTCTAAACGGTGTCATCTCAACGGAATTGCGTGGTGCCCTATTTAAAGTGAATGCGGTTGTCTCCAATGCCTAACCCATAAACGATAGTGGTAAAGAGACATCATGGTATGCACCATATCCAATAGGGTGCAGTTATGATGTTCGGACACACCATCACACTGTGGTGTTCCAGGCGGTATTAATTGTGAAACACTTTCCACAATGTCTTAATTGTGTGCCAAACTCGTAACTCAGATACTCATCTCTATGATCATATCACAGACATTTTATCCTCTTGTCACGACGATCTTCAACTTCATTCTGAAATTACTTGAACCTTTCAATAATTTAGACTTGTGTTTCATCAAGTAAATACACTCAGCATCTACTCAAATCATCTACGAAGTAAGAACATAACGATATCCACTGCATGCCTCAGCACTCATTGGACTGCATACATCAAAATGTATTACTTCCAACAAGTTGCTCTCTTGTTCCATCTTACTGAAAATGAGGCCTTTCAGTCATCTTGCCCATGTGGTATGATTTGCATGTCTCAAGTGATTCAAAATCAAGTGAGTCCAAACGATCCATCTGCATGGAGTTTCTTCATACCAATAGACATGGTTCGCATGCCTCAATCTTTTCAAAAACGAGTGAGTCCAAAGATCCATCTACATGGAGCTTCTTCATGCGTTCTATACCAATATGACTCAAATGGCAGTGCCACAAGTATGTGGTACTATCATTACTACTTTATATCTTTTGGCACGAACATGTGTATCACTGCGATTGAGATTCATTTTAGGTGCAAGACCATTGAAGGTATTATTCAAATAAACAGAGTAACCATTATTCTCCTTAAATGAATAACCATATTGCGATAAACATAATCCAATCATGTTTATGCTCAACGCAAACACCAATCTCGATGGTAGAGGGAGCATGCGATGCTTGATCACATCAACCTTGGAAACACTTCCAACACACATCGTCATCTCACCTTTAGCTAGTCTCCATTTATTCCGCAGCTTTTATTTCGAGTTTCTAACACTTAGCAACCGAACCGGTATCTAATACCCTGGTGCTGCTAGGAGTACTAGTAAAGTACACATTCATATAATGTATATCCAATATACTTCTGTCGACCTTGCCTGCCTTCTCATCTACCAAGTATCTAGGGTAGTTCTGCTTCAGTGACCGTTCCCCTCATTACAGGAGCACTTAGTCTTGGGTTTGGGTTTAACCTTGGGATTCCTCGCTAGAGCATCAAATGATTTGCTGTTTCATGAAGTATCCCTTCTTCCCTTGCCCTTCTTGAAACTAGTGGTTTTACTAACCATCAACAATTGATGCTCTCCTTCTTGATTTCTACTTTCGCGGTGTCAAACATCGCGAGTTGCTCAAGGATCATCATATCTATCCCTGATATGTTATAGTTCATCACGAAGCTCTAATAGCTTGGTGGCAGTGACTATGGAGAACCATCACTATCTCATCTGGAAGATTAACTCCCACTCGATTCAAGCGATTGTGGTACTCAGACAATCTGAGCACTTGCTCAACGATTGAGCTTTTCTCCCTCAGTTTGCAGGCTTAAGAAACTTGTCAGAGGTCTCATACCTCTTGACGTGGGCACTAGTCTGAAATCCCAATGTCAGTCTTCGGAACATCTCATATGTTCTGCGACGTTTCAAAACCGTCTTGGTCGCCACAATTTTAAACCGTTAGCATCACACACTGAACTATCATGTAGTCATCAAAACGTGTATGTCAGATGTTTCGCAACATCTACACACGACGCTGAGGTTCAGCACACCGAGCGGTGCATTAAGGACATAAGCCTTCTGTGCAGCAATGATGACAATCCTCAGTTCACGGACCCAGTCCGCATAATTGCTACTATGAACTTTCAACTAAATTTTCTCTAGGAACATATCTTAAACAGTAGAACTAAAGCGTAAGCTATGACATAATTTGTGAAGACCTTTTGACTATGTTCATGATAATTAAGTTCATCTGATTAATGAACTCCCACTCAGATAGACATCCCTCTAGTCATCTAAGTGATACATGATCCGAGTCAAACTAGGCCGTGTCCGATCATCACGTGAGACAGACTAGTCATCATCGGTGAACATCTCCATGTTGATCGCATCTACTATACGACTCATGTTCGACCTTTCGATCTCTTGTGTTCCGAGGCCATGTCTGTACATGCTAGGCTCGTCAAGTCAACCTAAGTGTTTCGCATGTGTTCCGAGGCCATGTCTGTACATGCTAGGCTCGTCAACACCCGTTGTATTCGAACGTTAGAATCTATCACACCCGATCATCACGTGGTGCTTCGAAACAACGAACTTTCGCAACGGTGCATAGTTAGGGGGAACACGTCTCTTGAAATTTTAGTGAGGGATCATCTTATTTATGCTACCGTCGTTCTAAGCAAATAAGATGTAAACATGATAAACATCACATGCAAATCATAAAGTGACGTGATATGGCCAATATCATCTTGCGCCTTTGATCTCCATCTTCGAGGCGCGGCATGATCACCTTCGTCACCGGCATGACACTATGATCTCCATCATCATGATCTCCATCATCGTGTCTTCATGAAGTTGTCTCGCCAACTATTACTTCTACTACTATGGCTAATGTTTAGCAATAAAGTAAAGTAATTACATGGCATTTTCATTGACACGCAGGTCATACAATAAATCAAGACAACTCCTATGGCTCCTGCCGGTTGTCATACTCATCGACATGCAAGTCGTGATTCCTATTACAAGAATATGATCAATCTCATACATCACATATATCATTCATCACATCCTTTTGGCCATATCACATTACATAGCATACCCTGCAAAAACAAGTTAGACGCCCTCTAATTGTTGTTGCATGTTTTACGTGGCTGCTATGGGATTCTAGCAAGAACGTTTCTTACCTACGCAAAAGCCACAACGTGATATGCCAATTTCTATTTACCCTTCATAAGGACCCTTTTCACCAAATCCGATCCGACTAAAGTGGGAGAGACAGATACCCGCTAGCCACCTTATGCAACTAGTGCATGTCAGTCGGTGGAACCTGTCTCACGTAAGAGTACGTGTAAGGTCGGTCCGGGCCGCTTCATCCCACGATGCCGCCGAATCAAGATAAGACTAGTAACGGCAAGTAAATTGACAACATCGACGCCCAAAACTACTTTGTGTTCTACTCATGCATAGAAACTACGCATAGACCTAGCTCATGATGCCACTGTTGGGGAACGTAGCAGAAATTCAAAATTTTCTACGCATCACCAAGATCAATCTATGGAGTAATCTAGCAATGAGGGGAAGGGGAGTGCATCTACATACCATTGTAGATCGTGATGCAGAAGCGTTGCAAGAACGCGGATGAAGGAGTCGTACTCGTAGCGATTCAGATCGCGGTTGATTCCGATCTAAGCACCGAAGAACGGTGCCTCCGCGTTCAACACACGTGCAGCCCGGTGACGTCTCCCACGCCTTGATCCAGCCAGGAGAGAGGGAGAGGTTGGGGAAGACTCCTTCCAGCAGCAGCACGACGGCGTGGTGGTGGTGGAGGAGCATGACAACCCCGCAGGGCTTCGCCAAGCACCGCGGGAGAGGAGGAGGAAGAGGGGTAGGGCTGCGCCATGAGGGAGATGTGTTCTCGTGTGTATGGCAGCCCCAAACCCCAATATATATAGGGAGGGGGAGGGCTGCGCCCCCATCTAGGGTCCCCCCCCCCGAGGGGTGCAGCCAGCCCTAGATGGGGCTTGGGGGCGGCCAAGGGGGGGAGAGAGGGGGCGCCCCACTAGATGGGCCTTAGGCCCATCTGAGCCTAGGGTTTCCCCCTTCCCCCCTTCCTGCGCCCTGGGCCTCTTGTGGGGGGCGCACCAGCCCACCTGGGGCTGGTCCCCTCCCACACTTGGCCCATGCAGCCCTCTGGGGCCGGTGGCCCCACCTGGTGGACCCCCGGGACCCTCCCGGTGGTCCCGGTACATTACCGATAGCACCCAAAACTTTTCCAATGACCAAAACAGGACTTCCCATATATAAATCTTTACCTCCGAACCATTCCGGAACTCCTCGTGACGTCCGGGATCTCATCCGGGACTCCGAACAACATTCGGTAACCACATAGAAACTTCCTTTATAACCCTAGCGTCATCGAACCTTAAGTGTGTAGACCCTACGGGTTCGGGAACCATGCAGACATGACCGAGACGTTCTCCGGTCAATAACCAACAGCGGGATCTGGATACCCATGTTGGCTCCCACATGTTCCACGATGATCTCATCGGATGAACCACGATGTCGGGGATTCAATCAATCCCGTATTCAATTCCCTTTGTCTATCGGTATGTTACTTGCCCGAGATTCGATCGTCGGTATCCCGATACCTTGTTCAATCTCGTTACCGGCAAGTCTCTTTACTCGTTCCGTAACACATCATCCCGTGATCAACTCCTTGGTCACATTGTGCACATTATGATGATGTCCTACCGAGTGGGCCCAGAGATACCTCTCCGTTTACACGGAGTGACAAATCCCAGTCTCGATTCGTGCCAACCCAACCGATACTTTCGGAGATACCTGTAGTGCACCTTTGTAGCCACCCAGTTACGTTGTGACGTTTGGTACACCCAAAGAATTCCTACGGTATCCGGGAGTTGCACAATCTCATGGTCTAAGGAAATGATACTTGACATTAGAAAAGCTCTTAGCAAACGAACTACACGATCTTGTGCTAGGCTTAGGATTGAGTCTTGTCCATCACATCATTCTCCTAATGATGTGATCCCGTTATCAACGACATCCAATGTCCATGGTCAGGAAACCATAACCATCTATTGATCAACGAGCTAGTCAACTAGAGGCTTACTAGGGACATGGTGTTGTCTATGTATCCACACATGTATATGAGTTTCCTATCAATACAATTTTAGCATGGATAATAAACGATTATCATGAACAAGGAAATATAATAATAACCAATTTATTATTGCCTCTAGGGAATATTTCCAACAGATATAACCTTGAAATAGGTGTGTATACACATTTTCTTTTCCATTGTTCAGTTTAAACCTGATAATCGCATTTTCCTTTCCATTGTCTTGTTTAAGCTTTATTGTAATTTGACTTAACTGATCTATGATATTCTCCTGATTATGAAAACACCTCGGTGTACTATTCTGTCAGCAAGACGCTGTTACTATTGTTGATGACATTCCGGTAGCCACCGATGGACGAGAACTTTGCCTATTCGGGTTAAATTAATTTTGCTAAATCTAACATTAGGATCTCGTGATCACTTTCACCTGGAGAGCCCCTTATTACTGATGATCATCTGCTGCACGTGAAGACCCTGAAGATTTAGACCCCTGCGCGCATAGGATTTAGACCGGCGTGTTGACCTCTCTGTTGAGCCTAGGTGGGGCTGCGACGTGTTGATCTTCCGCGGCCGGGCATGACCCAAAAAAGTGTGTCCGGCCAAATGGGATCGAGCGTGTTGGGTTATGTGGTGCACCCCTGCAGGGAAGTTTATCTATTCGAATAGTCGTGTCCCTCGGTAAAAGGGCGATCCGGAGTTGTACCTTGACCTTATGACAACTAGAACTGGATACTTAATAAAACACACCCTTCCAAGTGCCAGATATAACCCGGTGATCGCTCTCTAACAGGGCGACGAGGAGGGGATCGTCGGGTAGGATTATGCTATACGATGCTACTTGGAGGACTTCAATCTACTCTCTTCTACATGCTGCAAGATGGAGGCTGCCAGAAGCGTAGTCTTCGACAGGATTAGCTCTCCCCCTCTTATTCTGGCATTCTGCAGTTCAGTCCACTGATATGACCCTTTACACATATACCCATGCATATGTAGTGTAGCTCCTTGCTTGCGAGTACTTTGGATGAGTACTCACGGTTGCTTTTCTCCCTCTTTTCCCCTTTCTATACCTGATTGTCGCAACCAGATGCTGGAGTCCAGGAGCTAGAGATCCCGAGGATGATTCTACATGGAGTTCGGCTTCGAGGAGTAGTTAGGAGGTCCCAGGCAGGAGGCCTTGCCTTTTCGATCGTTGCTACTTTTGTGCTAGCCTTCTTAAGGCAAACTTGTTTAACTTATGTCTGTACTCAGATATTGTTTCTTCCGCTGACTCGTCTATGATCGAGCACTTGTATTCGAGCCCTCGAGGCCCCTGGCTTGTATTATGATGCTTGTATGACTTATTTATGTTGTAGAGTTGTGTTGTGATATCTTCCCGTGAGTCCCTGATCTTGATCGTACATATTTGCGTGCATGATTAGTGTACAGTCAAATCAGGGGCGTCACAAGTTGGTATCAGAGCCAACTGCCTGTAGGAATCCCCCTTTCCAACTCCTTTGCCGAAGTCGAGTCTAGTCATTGGAAAAGTTTTTTTACTAACATGGCTGTGTGTCTTACGGGCCCACGTCGCCATTGGGTGGTACTAGGATCTTTTACTGCTCGACCTTTACTCTGGGACTCTGATCTCTCTCCTATTCGGGTTAAATTAATTTTGCTAAATCTAACATTAGGATCTCGTGATCACTTTCACCTGGAGAGCCCCTTATTACTGATGATCATCTGCTGCACGTGAAGACCCTGAAGATACTCTCCGCTGATAACCCGAGAACTTGTGTTCATCGCTTTTGCAATTCCCTTTCATCGATAAACTCCTATGGATAACCACGTATACTCGCCATTCATACAATGTTTCCCAGTTGATCTTGTTATTACAAGATACCCCAAAATTCTCTCTGTTATTCTGAGAATCCTTTGAGCTTACTGCCTTGCTGTTCTTTGTCACCTGAATACCCCTACGGATAATTCTCGCACTTACCGAGTATCCGCTCATCCCCAGTTGATTCAAGTATTTCACAAAAGTGTTCAAAATACCATTCGATCTTCCGAAAAATCCTCAAGAGCCTTTTTGCTCTTGAAATTCTTGCTTACTTGCATTATGATTAATCTTAAGTCTCATAATCTTATTGGCATCTCTTGTCATTATCATTTTGAGTCCGTTGATTCAATTTGTTGCGAATGCTCGCAATCCTCAATCAGAGCCTAGAATTCATCCTTCCGGCTCAGACGTCATTTGAACATGAGCTGGTTCTTGACTAATCAAATTACTGTCGATTGTATCCCTATGGCTATTCAACTTATCCATCCCTAATCAGAGCATTGCTTCGGATCCCTTGATTTGGAAATCATAATTCCTTTGCCTTTGAGCTTTGAGTTAGTCAGTTGTTTCTATAATCTGATCTCCTTGCATTCTTCTTCCTCTAGTGGAGTACCGTTGCTCACGTCAGATCCCTTGTGGACCACCAGATCCTTTGTTGGATTTTATCCGACAGCATCCTTCATATTCAATAAGCCTGTGAGCTTTTCCTCGGATACATAATGCCTTTGGTAAATTGTATCCTCTGCTTTGTCAACCATGCTCTACTTTTGAGCTTGTGTTATTTACTCCTGAAGTTTGTAGTATATCTTTCTACGATGCCCCGATGGGTTGAACCTATGCCTTCCTTAATCTGTGTGAACCCGAAAGATTTCACGGGACATACTTATCTGGTATTGCACCAGGTAAAACTTTCGACAACTAATGTCATTATCAAAATACGAGAGGCGAATGGAAGGTTATGCATTGAAGAAGTGGGAGTCGACCTTGAACCTTTGTGTTCATGCCCATGGACACGATGTAGATCCTATCATGGAAGCTTCTTATAATAATAGCTATTTCCCTGGTATAATATCATCTGGTATCGGTGAATTGATCCTTTTGCAATCATGGTTCCGACCATGTTCTCCTTTAAATACCATTTCTCGTACAAGTTGAGCACTTGTCTTCTGCAGAGCAATACCCCAGTCCAACCTCTACTTTGGTTTGTCGTCGAGTATTACCTCCCTGGTATCTCGAGATTATCACGGAACTGCATAACTTATTATGAGTTCTCCATCAAGTGCTACATTCTCATTGATTCCAATTTTTCACGGGCTTCGAGTTTTTAAACACTCAAAACCACCGATAACTGAATCGAGTCCGCATTGCGATTAAACAACTCTTAGTAATCTTCTTTACTTATGAGTTCGTACCCGATCACGTCATTCCTAGCCTGATTGGCTACATCATTATCGTGCTGAATTTTGACTGTGCTACCTGGACCTTCCCAGCGCACAAATTTCGACAGTGAGCTAATCTTGCGTCAATCTTCCTCGTCATATCACTTCTCCTTGAACAGCAAACTTGATTTCGAGTTTGTGTCCTAACCGTGGTTCCAATAACCTTTCGCTTTCATCATTCCTTTGACTTGATGTCATCGTCGATCAATTACATCTTCTTGAAAACCTCTCGACAAATTTGTCGTGATCATTGTCAACAATTTGACTTCTTCCAAGTTGTGTGTTGAAATTCAGGATGAGAAATACCATCCTTGCCCCTCGATGAATTGTGTTATCATCGACAACATTCTTGCCTCCCCCCAACACAAACTTGTTCATATTTTGTGTTGTACCTTGATTTCCTTGCTATCCAACTTATGTTAAGTTCTACCGCGGAGTATTACCATCTTTGATGTCAAGAATGTTATGAGGATTGCTCCACCTCTTAAGAATTCTTGCTATGATGATACTTCTCACCATCACCATTCTTTCTTGGTCCTCGTGTTGATTCCAACCGGGGTACCCACAAGTGAACGGTGTTGTTTGGATTCTGCAATTCTAGCAACCCTATTGCTTTGAAGTTAATGATCGATAATTCATTCTTAGCATATCGGTTGCTGAACCACCATTCTAACATTGATCATGCTACCTAACCCCATATTTCGGGTGCACCTTTCAACCAATGTTTAATTGTGTATGTTTTCCTCGAGCATACATCATTATACCATTTGATCTGACAAATGTTATCTCCTTGTTCACATAGTTGTGGAAATCCATCTTTTGTTAATCTCGATGAATTGTCGCTGATTCCATCAGCCACCTCCTCATCCTCTCGTTGGTTTACTGATGGACTCTTGTTTCGGAACTCGCTTCCATAGTTCATTTCCCGAGAATCTTACAATGTCATCTCGTCAAATTGTGCCGCACCTTTTCTTCTCAGGCATCTAAGTCTGAGGTATCCTGACACCAATCAGAACCGAATCTCGGTCAGATATGATGGTTGGAACATATTTCCAAGAGTTATAACATTGGTCTTTATATGACCCGGTAAGGTGATGTCATGCCTAGCACACCTGGCCGGGGGACCTATTGTTATAGTTCTTCCTTTTTGCAATGTTAACCATTCTTCCAAGAGGAAATTGAAAGACTTATTCTATAAGTTGTTCCTGATGAATCCATTGAGTATCCAAAGTCCGACCTTTGCTTGAAGACCATGTCAATGCTATCTCGAAGCATGTCTGTCGTACTCCGATTTTCAACAAGAACATTTGAAGCCCAATGCTAAATGTTTCTTGCTCAATTATCCAAACACCGCTGTATGGGTAATGCCATGAAATTTCTCTCCCCTACCTGAAGAGTTTTCTACATTATATCCTGTCATGGATGTCATGCTCTGCTTGTCCTTGGGGAGGATATTGTTGGGAAACGTAGCAGAAATTCAAAATTTTCTACGCATCACCAAGATCAATCTATGGAGTAATCTAGCAACGAGGGGAAGGGGAGTGCATCTACATACCATTGTAGATCGCGATGCAGAAGCGTTGCAAGAACGCGGATGAAGGAGTCGTACTCGTAGCGATTCAGATCGCGGTTGATTCCGATCTAAGCACCGAAGAACGGTGCCTCCGCGTTCAACACACGTGCAGCCCGGTGACGTCTCCCACGCCTTGATCCAGCCAGGAGAGAGGGAGAGGTTGGGGAAGACTCCTTCCAGCAGCAGCACGACGGCGTGGTGGTGGTGGAGGAGCATGGCAATCCCGCAGGGCTTCGCCAAGCACCGCGGGAGAGGAGGAGGAAGAGGGGTAGGGCTGCGCCATGAGGGAGATGTGTTCTCGTGTGTATGGCAGCCCCAAAACCCCAATATATATAGGGGAGGGGGAGGGCTGCGCCCCCATCTAGGGTTCCCCCCCCAAGGGGTGCGGCCAGCCCTAGATGGGGCTTGGGGGCGGCCAAGGGGGGGAGAGAGGGGGCGCCCCACTAGATAGGCCTTAGGCCCATTTGAGCCTAGGGTTTCCCCCTTCCCCCCTTCCTGCACCCTGGGCCTCTTGTGGGGGGGGGGGGGCGCACCAGCCCACCTGGGGATGATCCCCTCCCACACTTGGCCCATGCAGCCCTCTGGGGCCGGTGGCCCCACCTGGTGGACCCCCGGGACCCTCCCGGTGGTCCCGGTACATTACCGATAGCACCCGAAACTTTTCCGGTGACCAAAACAGGACTTCCCATATATAAATCTTTACCTCCGGACCATTCCGGAACTCCTCGTGACGTCCGGGATCTCATCCGGGACTCCGAACAACATTCGGTAACCACATAGAAACTTCCTTTATAACCCTAGCGTCATCGAACCTTAAGTGTGTAGACCCTACGGGTTCGGGAACCATGCAGACATGACCGAGACGTTCTCCGGTCAATAACCAACAGCGGGATCTGGATACCCATGTTGGCTCCCACATGTTCCACGATGATCTCATCGGATGAACCACGATGTCGGGGATTCAATCAATCCCGTATTCAATTCCCTTTGTCTATCGGTATGTTACTTGCCCGAGATTCGATCGTCGGTATCCCGATACCTTGTTCAATCTCGTTACCGGCAAGTCTCTTTACTCGTTCCGTAACACATCATCCCGTGATCAACTCCTTGGTCACATTGTGCACATTATGATGATGTCCTACCGAGTGGGCCCAGAGATACCTCTCCGTTTACACGGAGTGACAAATCCCAGTCTCGATTCGTGCCAACCCAACAGATACTTTCGGAGATACCTGTAGTGCACCTTTGTAGCCACCCAGTTACGTTGTGACGTTTGGTACACCCAAAGAATTCCTACGGTATCCGGGAGTTGCACAATCTCATGGTCTAAGGAAATGATACTTGACATTAGAAAAGCTCTTAGCAAACGAACTACACGATCTTGTGCTAGGCTTAGGATTGAGTCTTGTCCATCACATCATTCTCCTAATGATGTGATCCCGTTATCAACGACATCCAATGTCCATGGTCAGGAAACCATAACCATCTATTGATCAACGAGCTAGTCAACTAGAGGCTTACTAGGGACATGGTGTTGTCTATGTATCCACACATGTATCTGAGTTTCCTATCAATACAATTTTAGCATGGATAATAAACGATTATCATGAACAAGGAAATATAATAATAACCAATTTATTATTGCCTCTAGGGCATATTTTCAACAGTCTCCCACTTGCACTAGAGTCAATAATCTAGTTCACATCACCATGTGATTAACACTCACAGGTCACATCACCATGTGACCAATATCCAAAGAGTTTACTAGAGTCAACAATCTAGTTCACATCACTATGTGATTAACACTCAATGAGTTCTGGTTTGATCATGTTATGCTTGTGAGAGAGGTTATTAGTCAACGGGTCCGAACCTTTCAGATCCGTGTGTGCTTTACGAATATCTATGTCATCTTGTGGATGCTACCACGCGCTACTTGGAGCCATTTCAAATAACTGCTCTACTATACGAATCCGGTTTACTACTCAGAGTCATCCGGATTAGTGTCAAAGTTCGCATCGACGTAACCCTTTACGATGAACTCCTTTTCACCTCCATAATTGAGAAAATTCCTTAGTCCACTAGATACTAAGGATAAGTTCGACCGCTGTCATGTGATCCATTCCCGGATCACTATTGTACCCCTTCACCAACTCATGGCAAGGCACACTTCAAGTGCGGTACACAGCATAGCATACTGTAGAGCCTACGTCTAAAGCATAGGGGACGACCTTCGTCCTTTCTCTCTCTTCTGCTGTGGTCAGGTCTTGAGTCTTACTCAATACTCACACCTTGTAACACAGCCAAGAACTCCTTCTTTGCTGATCTATTTTGAACTCTTTCAAAATCATGTCAAGGCGTGCGTTCTTTGAAAGTATCATCAGGCGTCTTGATCTATCTCTATAGATCTTGATGCCCAATATGTAAGCAGCTTTATCCAGGTCTTCCTTTGAAAAACTCCTTTCAAACAACCCTTTATGCTTTCCAGAAATTCTACATCATTTCGGATCAACAATATGTCATTCACATATACTTATCAGAAATGTTGTAGCGCTCCCACTCACTTTATTGTAAATACAAGTTTCTAACAAACTTTGTATAAACCCAAAAACTTTGATCACTCCATCAAAGCGTATATTCTGACTCCGAGATGCTTGCTCTAATCCATGGAAGGATCGCTGGAGCTAGCATACCTTTCAGCATCCTTAGGATCGACAAAACCTTTCTGATTGTATCACATACAACCTTTCCTTACGAAAACTGGTAAGGAAACTTGTTTTGACATCCATCTGCCAGATTTCATAAATGCAGCTAATGCTAACATGATTCCGTCGGACTTACGCATCGCTACGGATGAGAAAATCTCATCGTAGTCAACTCCTTGAACTTGTGAAAATACTCTTTGCCACAAGTCGAGCTTCATAGACGGTAACATTACCGTCCACGTCCGTCTTCTTCTTAAAGATCCATTTATCTCAATGGCTTGCCGATCATCGGGCAAGTTCACCGAAGTCCATGCTTTGTTCTGATACATGGATTCTATCTCGGATTTCATGGCCTCGAGTCATTCGTCGGAATCCGGGCCCACCATCGCTTCTCCACAGCTCATAGGTTCATCGTTGTCCAACAACATGACTTCCAAGATAGGATTACGCATTACTCTGAAGTAGTACGCATCCTCGTCATCCTACGAGGTTTGATAGTGACTTGATCCAAAGTTTCATGATCACTATCATAAGCTTCCACTTCAATTGGTGTAGGTGCCACAGGAACAACTTCCTGTGCCCTGCTACACACTAGTTGAAGTGACGACTCAATAACCTTATCAAGTCTCCACCATCCTCCCACTCAATTCTTTCGAGAGAAACTTTTCCTCGAGAAAGGACTCGTTTCTAGAAGCAATTACTTTTGCTTCCAGATCTGAAATAGGAGGTACACCCAACTGATTTGGGTATTCTTATGAAGATGCATTTATCCGCTTTGGGTTCGAGCTTATCAGCCTGAAACTTTTCCACATAAGCATCGCAGCCCCAAACTTTTAAGAAACGACAACTTAGGTTTCTCTAAACGGTGTCATCTCAACGGAATTGCGTGGTGCCCTATTTAAAGTGAATGCGGTTGTCTCCAATGCCTAACCCATAAACGATAGTGGTAAAGAGACATCATGGTATGCACCATATCCAATAGGGTGCAGTTATGATGTTCGGACACACCATCACACTATGGTGTTCCAGGCGGTATTAATTGTGAAACACTTTCCACAATGTCTTAATTGTGTGCCAAACTCGTAACTCAGATACTCATCTCTATGATCATATCACAGACATTTTATCCTCTTGTCACGACGATCTTCAACTTCATTCTGAAATTACTTGAACCTTTCAATAATTCAGACTTGTGTTTCATCAAGTAAATACACTCAGCATCTACTCAAATCATCTACGAAGTAAGAACATAACGATATCCACTGCATGCCTCAGCACTCATTGGACTGCATACATCAAAATGTATTACTTCCAACAAGTTGCTCTCTTGTTCCATCTTACTGAAAATGAGGCCTTTCAGTCATCTTGCCCATGTGGTATGATTTGCATGTCTCAAGTGATTCAAAATCAAGTGAGTCCAAACGATCCATCTGCATGGAGTTTCTTCATACCAATAGACATGGTTCGCATGCCTCAATCTTTTCAAAAACGAGTGAGTCCAAAGATCCATCTACATGGAGCTTCTTCATGCGTTCTATACCAATATGACTCAAATGGCAGTGCCACAAGTATGTGGTACTATCATTACTACTTTATATCTTTTGGCACGAACATGTGTATCACTGCGATTGAGATTCATTTTAGGTGCAAGACCATTGAAGGTATTATTCAAATAAACAGAGTAACCATTATTCTCCTTAAATGAATAACCATATTGCGATAAACATAATCCAATCATGTTTATGCTCAACGCAAACACCAATCTCGATGGTAGAGGGAGCATGCGATGCTTGATCACATCAACCTTGGAAACACTTCCAACACACATCGTCATCTCACCTTTAGCTAGTCTCCATTTATTCCGCAGCTTTTATTTCGAGTTTCTAACACTTAGCAACCGAACCGGTATCTAATACCCTGGTGCTGCTAGGAGTACTAGTAAAGTACACATTCATATAATGTATATCCAATATACTTCTGTCGACCTTGCCTGCCTTCTCATCTACCAAGTATCTAGGGTAGTTCTGCTTCAGTGACCGTTCCCCTCATTACAGGAGCACTTAGTCTTGGGTTTGGGTTTAACCTTGGGATTCCTCGCTAGAGCATCAAATGATTTGCTGTTTCATGAAGTATCCCTTCTTCCCTTGCCCTTCTTGAAACTAGTGGTTTTACTAACCATCAACAATTGATGCTCTCCTTCTTGATTTCTACTTTCGCGGTGTCAAACATCGCGAGTTGCTCAAGGATCATCATATCTATCCCTGATATGTTATAGTTCATCACGAAGCTCTAATAGCTTGGTGGCAGTGACTATGGAGAACCATCACTATCTCATCTGGAAGATTAACTCCCACTCGATTCAAGCGATTGTGGTACTCAGACAATCTGAGCACTTGCTCAACGATTGAGCTTTTCTCCCTCAGTTTGCAGGCTTAAGAAACTTGTCAGAGGTCTCATACCTCTTGACGTGGGCACTAGTCTGAAATCCCAATGTCAGTCTTCGGAACATCTCATATGTTCTGCGACGTTTCAAAACCGTCTTGTCGCCACAATTTTAAACCGTTAGCATCACACACTGAACTATCATGTAGTCATCAAAACGTGTATGTCAGATGTTTCGCAACATCTACACACGACGCTGAGGTTCAGCACACCGAGCGGTGCATTAAGGACATAAGCCTTCTGTGCAGCAATGATGACAATCCTCAGTTCACGGACCCAGTCCGCATAATTGCTACTATGAACTTTCAACTAAATTTTCTCTAGGAACATATCTTAAACAGTAGAACTAAAGCGTAAGCTATGACATAATTTGTGAAGACCTTTTGACTATGTTCATGATAATTAAGTTCATCTGATTAATGAACTCCCACTCAGATAGACATCCCTCTAGTCATCTAAGTGATACATGATCCGAGTCAAACTAGGCCGTGTCCGATCATCACGTGAGACAGACTAGTCATCATCGGTGAACATCTCCATGTTGATCGCATCTACTATACGACTCATGTTCGACCTTTCGATCTCTTGTGTTCCGAGGCCATGTCTGTACATGCTAGGCTCGTCAAGTCAACCTAAGTGTTTCGCATGTGTTCCGAGGCCATGTCTGTACATGCTAGGCTCGTCAACACCCGTTGTATTCGAACGTTAGAATCTATCACACCCGATCATCACGTGGTGCTTCGAAACAACGAACTTTCGCAACGGTGCATAGTTAGGGGGAACACGTCTCTTGAAATTTTAGTGAGGGATCATCTTATTTATGCTACCGTCGTTCTAAGCAAATAAGATGTAAACATGATAAACATCACATGCAAATCATAAAGTGACGTGATATGGCCAATATCATCTTGCGCCTTTGATCTCCATCTTCGAGGCGCGGCATGATCACCTTCGTCACCGGCATGACACTATGATCTCCATCATCATGATCTCCATCATCGTGTCTTCATGAAGTTGTCTCGCCAACTATTACTTCTACTACTATGGCTAATGTTTAGCAATAAAGTAAAGTAATTACATGGCATTTTCATTGACACGCAGGTCATACAATAAATCAAGACAACTCCTATGGCTCCTGCCGGTTGTCATACTCATCGACATGCAAGTCGTGATTCCTATTACAAGAATATGATCAATCTCATACATCACATATATCATTCATCACATCCTTTGGCCATATCACATTACATAGCATACCCTGCAAAAACAAGTTAGACGCCCTCTAATTGTTGTTGCATGTTTTACGTGGCTGCTATGGGATTCTAGCAAGAACGTTTCTTACCTACGCAAAAGCCACAACGTGATATGCCAATTTCTATTTACCCTTCATAAGGACCCTTTTCACCAAATCCGATCCGACTAAAGTGGGAGAGACAGATACCCGCTAGCCACCTTATGCAACTAGTGCATGTCAGTCGGTGGAACCTGTCTCACGTAAGAGTACGTGTAAGGTCGGTCCGGGCCGCTTCATCCCACGATGCCGCCGAATCAAGATAAGACTAGTAACGGCAAGTAAATTGACAACATCGACGCCCAAAACTACTTTGTGTTCTACTCATGCATAGAAACTACGCATAGACCTAGCTCATGATGCCACTGTTGGGGAACGTAGCAGAAATTCAAAATTTTCTACGCATCACCAAGATCAATCTATGGAGTAATCTAGCAACGAGGGGAAGGGGAGTGCATCTACATACCATTGTAGATCGCGATGCAGAAGCGTTGCAAGAACGCGGATGAAGGAGTCGTACTCGTAGCGATTCAGATCGCGGTTGATTCCGATCTAAGCACCGAAGAACGGTGCCTCCGCGTTCAACACACGTGCAGCCCGGTGACGTCTCCCACGCCTTGATCCAGCCAGGAGAGAGGGAGAGGTTGGGGAAGACTCCGTCCAGCAGCAGCACGACGGCGTGGTGGTGGTGGAGGAGCGTGGCAATCCTGCAGGGCTTCGACAAGCACCGCGGGAGAGGAGGAGGAAGAGGGGTAGGGCTGCGCCATGAGGGAGATGTGTTCTCGTGTGTATGGCAGCCCCAAACCCCAATATATATAGGGAGGGGGAGGGCTGCGCCCCCATCTAGGGTTCCCCCCCCCAAGGGGTGCAGCCAGCCCTAGATGGGGCTTGGGGGCGGCCAAGGGGGGGAGAGAGGGGGCGCCCCACTAGATGGGCCTTAGGCCCATCTGAGCCTAGGGTTTCCCCCTTCCCCCCTTCCTGCGCCCTGGGCCTCTTGTGGGGGGCGCACCAGCCCACCTGGGGCTGGTCCCCTCCCACACTTGGCCCATGCAACCCTCTGGGGCCGGTGGCCCCACCTGGTGGACCCCCGGGACCCTCCCGGTGGTCCCGGTACATTACCGATAGCACCCAAAACTTTTCCAATGACCAAAACAGGACTTCCCATATATAAATCTTTACCTCCGAACCATTCCGGAACTCCTCGTGACGTCCGGGATCTCATCCGGGACTCCGAACAACATTCGGTAACCACATAGAAACTTCCTTTATAACCCTAGCGTCATCGAACCTTAAGTGTGTAGACCCTACGGGTTCGGGAACCATGCAGACATGACCGAGACGTTCTCCGGTCAATAACCAACAGCGGGATCTGGATACCCATGTTGGCTCCCACATGTTCCACGATGATCTCATCGGATGAACCACGATGTCGGGGATTCAATCAATCCCGTATTCAATTCCCTTTGTCTATCGGTATGTTACTTGCCCGAGATTCGATCGTCGGTATCCCGATACCTTGTTCAATCTCGTTACCGGCAAGTCTCTTTACTCGTTCCGTAACACATCATCCCGTGATCAACTCCTTGGTCACATTGTGCACATTATGATGATGTCCTACCGAGTGGGCCCAGAGATACCTCTCCGTTTACACGGAGTGACAAATCCCAGTCTCGATTCGTGCCAACCCAACAGATACTTTCGGAGATACCTGTAGTGCACCTTTGTAGCCACCCAGTTACGTTGTGACGTTTGGTACACCCAAAGAATTCCTACGGTATCCGGGAGTTGCACAATCTCATGGTCTAAGGAAATGATACTTGACATTAGAAAAGCTCTTAGCAAACGAACTACACGATCTTGTGCTAGGCTTAGGATTGAGTCTTGTCCATCACATCATTCTCCTAATGATGTGATCCCGTTATCAACGACATCCAATGTCCATGGTCAGGAAACCATAACCATCTATTGATCAACGAGCTAGTCAACTAGAGGCTTACTAGGGACATGGTGTTGTCTATGTATCCACACATGTATCTGAGTTTCCTATCAATACAATTTTAGCATGGATAATAAACGATTATCATGAACAAGGAAATATAATAATAACCAATTTATTATTGCCTCTAGGGAATATTTCCAACAGATATAACCTTGAAATAGGTGTGTATACACATTTTCTTTTCCATTGTTCAGTTTAAACCTGATAATCGCATTTTCCTTTCCATTGTCTTGTTTAAGCTTTATTGTAATTTGACTTAACTGATCTATGATATTCTCCTGATTATGAAAACACCTCGGTGTACTATTCTGTCAGCAAGACGCTGTTACTATTGTTGATGACATTCCGGTAGCCACCGATGGACGAGAACTTTGCCTATTCGGGTTAAATTAATTTTGCTAAATCTAACATTAGGATCTCGTGATCACTTTCACCTGGAGAGCCCCTTATTACTGATGATCATCTGCTGCACGTGAAGACCCTGAAGATTTAGACCCCTGCGCGCATAGGATTTAGACCGGCGTGTTGACCTCTCTGTTGAGCCTAGGTGGGGCTGCGACGTGTTGATCTTCCGCGGCCGGGCATGACCCAAAAAAGTGTGTCCGGCCAAATGGGATCGAGCGTGTTGGGTTATGTGGTGCACCCCTGCAGGGAAGTTTATCTATTCGAATAGCCGTGTCCCTCGGTAAAAGGGCGATCCGGAGTTGTACCTTGACCTTATGACAACTAGAACTGGATACTTAATAAAACACACCCTTCCAAGTGCCAGATATAACCCGGTGATCGCTCTCTAACAGGGCGACGAGGAGGGGATCGTCGGGTAGGATTATGCTATACGATGCTACTTGGAGGACTTCAATCTACTCTCTTCTACATGCTGCAAGATGGAGGCTGCCAGAAGCGTAGTCTTCGACATGATTAGCTCTCCCCCTCTTATTCTGGCATTCTGCAGTTCAGTCCACTGATATGACCCTTTACACATATACCCATGCATATGTAGTGTAGCTCCTTGCTTGCGAGTACTTTGGATGAGTACTCACGGTTGCTTTTCTCCCTCTTTTCCCCTTTCTATACCTGATTGTCGCAACCAGATGCTGGAGTCCAGGAGCTAGAGATCCCGAGGATGATTCTACATGGAGTTCGGCTTCGAGGAGTAGTTAGGAGGTCCCAGGCAGGAGGCCTTGCCTTTTCGATCGTTGCTACTTTTGTGCTAGCCTTCTTAAGGCAAACTTGTTTAACTTATGTCTGTACTCAGATATTGTTTCTTCCGCTGACTCGTCTATGATCGAGCACTTGTATTCGAGCCCTCGAGGCCCCTGGCTTGTATTATGATGCTTGTATGACTTATTTATGTTGTAGAGTTGTGTTGTGATATCTTCCCGTGAGTCCCTGATCTTGATCGTACATATTTGCGTGCATGATTAGTGTACAGTCAAATCAGGGGCGTCACAAGTTGGTATCAGAGCCAACTGCCTGTAGGAATCCCCCTTTCCAACTCCTTTGCCGAAGTCGAGTCTAGTCATTGGAAAAGTTTTTTTACTAACATGGCTGTGTGTCTTACGGGCCCACGTCGCCATTGGGTGGTACTAGGATCTTTTACTGCTCGACCTTTACTCTGGGACTCTGATCTCTCTCCTATTCGGGTTAAATTAATTTTGCTAAATCTAACATTAGGATCTCGTGATCACTTTCACCTGGAGAGCCCCTTATTACTGATGATCATCTGCTGCACGTGAAGACCCTGAAGATACTCTCCGCTGATAACCCGAGAACTTGTGTTCATCGCTTTTGCAATTCCCTTTCATCGATAAACTCCTATGGATAACCACGTATACTCGCCATTCATACAATGTTTCCCAGTTGATCTTGTTATTACAAGATACCCCAAAATTCTCTCTGTTATTCTGAGAATCCTTTGAGCTTACTGCCTTGCTGTTCTTTGTCACCTGAATACCCCTACGGATAATTCTCGCACTTACCGAGTATCCGCTCATCCCCAGTTGATTCAAGTATTTCACAAAAGTGTTCAAAATACCATTCGATCTTCCGAAAAATCCTCAAGAGCCTTTTTGCTCTTGAAATTCTTGCTTACTTGCATTATGATTAATCTTAAGTCTCATAATCTTATTGGCATCTCTTGTCATTATCATTTTGAGTCCGTTGATTCAATTTGTTGCGAATGCTCGCAATCCTCAATCAGAGCCTAGAATTCATCCTTCCGGCTCAGACGTCATTTGAACATGAGCTGGTTCTTGACTAATCAAATTACTGTCGATTGTATCCCTATGGCTATTCAACTTATCCATCCCTAATCAGAGCATTGCTTCGGATCCCTTGATTTGGAAATCATAATTCCTTTGCCTTTGAGCTTTGAGTTAGTCAGTTGTTTCTATAATCTGATCTCCTTGCATTCTTCTTCCTCTAGTGGAGTACCGTTGCTCACGTCAGATCCCTTGTGGACCACCAGATCCTTTGTTGGATTTTATCCGACAGCATCCTTCATATTCAATAAGCCTGTGAGCTTTTCCTCGGATACATAATGCCTTTGGTAAATTGTATCCTCTGCTTTGTCAACCATGCTCTACTTTTGAGCTTGTGTTATTTACTCCTGAAGTTTGTAGTATATCTTTCTACGATGCCCCGATGGGTTGAACCTATGCCTTCCTTAATCTGTGTGAACCCGAAAGATTTCACGGGACATACTTATCTGGTATTGCACCAGGTAAAACTTTCGACAACTAATGTCATTATCAAAATACGAGAGGCGAATGGAAGGTTATGCATTGAAGAAGTGGGAGTCGACCTTGAACCTTTGTGTTCATGCCCATGGACACGATGTAGATCCTATCATGGAAGCTTCTTATAATAATAGCTATTTCCCTGGTATAATATCATCTGGTATCGGTGAATTGATCCTTTTGCAATCATGGTTCCGACCATGTTCTCCTTTAAATACCATTTCTCGTACAAGTTGAGCACTTGTCTTCTGCAGAGCAATACCCCAGTCCAACCTCTACTTTGGTTTGTCGTCGAGTATTACCTCCCTGGTATCTCAAGATTATCACGGAACTGCATAACTTATTATGAGTTCTCCATCAAGTGCTACATTCTCATTGATTCCAATTTTTCACGGGCTTCGAGTTTTTAAACACTCAAAACCACCGATAACTGAATCGAGTCCGCATTGCGATTAAACAACTCTTAGTAATCTTCTTTACTTATGAGTTCGTACCCGATCACGTCATTCCTAGCCTGATTGGCTACATCATTATCGTGCTGAATTTTGACTGTGCTACCTGGACCTTCCCAGCGCACAAATTTCGACAGTGAGCTAATCTTGCGTCAATCTTCCTCGTCATATCACTTCTCCTTGAACAGCAAACTTGATTTCGAGTTTGTGTCCTAACCGTGGTTCCAATAACCTTTCGCTTTCATCATTCCTTTGACTTGATGTCATCGTCGATCAATTACATCTTCTTGAAAACCTCTCGACAAATTTGTCGTGATCATTGTCAACAATTTGACTTCTTCCAAGTTGTGTGTTGAAATTCAGGATGAGAAATACCATCCTTGCCCCTCGATGAATTGTGTTATCATCGACAACATTCTTGCCTCCCCCCAACACAAACTTGTTCATATTTTGTGTTGTACCTTGATTTCCTTGCTATCCAACTTATGTTAAGTTCTACCGCGGAGTATTACCATCTTTGATGTCAAGAATGTTATGAGGATTGCTCCACCTCTTAAGAATTCTTGCTATGATGATACTTCTCACCATCACCATTCTTTCTTGGTCCTCGTGTTGATTCCAACCGGGGTACCCACAAGTGAACGGTGTTGTTTGGATTCTGCAATTCTAGCAACCCTATTGCTTTGAAGTTAATGATCGATAATTCATTCTTAGCATATCGGTTGCTGAACCACCATTCTAACATTGATCATGCTACCTAACCCCATATTTCGGGTGCACCTTTCAACCAATGTTTAATTGTGTATGTTTTCCTCGAGCATACATCATTATACCATTTGATCTGACAAATGTTATCTCCTTGTTCACATAGTTGTGGAAATCCATCTTTTGTTAATCTCGATGAATTGTCGCTGATTCCATCAGCCACCTCCTCATCCTCTCGTTGGTTTACTGATGGACTCTTGTTTCGGAACTCGCTTCCATAGTTCATTTCCCGAGAATCTTACAATGTCATCTCGTCAAATTGTGCCGCACCTTTTCTTCTCAGGCATCTAAGTCTGAGGTATCCTGACACCAATCAGAACCGAATCTCGGTCAGATATGATGGTTGGAACATATTTCCAAGAGTTATAACATTGGTCTTTATATGACCCGGTAAGGTGATGTCATGCCTAGCACACCTGGCCGGGGGACCTATTGTTATAGTTCTTCCTTTTTGCAATGTTAACCATTCTTCCAAGAGGAAATTGAAAGACTTATTCTATAAGTTGTTCCTGATGAATCCATTGAGTATCCAAAGTCCGACCTTTGCTTGAAGACCATGTCAATGCTATCTCGAAGCATGTCTGTCGTACTCCGATTTTCAACAAGAACATTTGAAGCCCAATGCTAAATGTTTCTTGCTCAATTATCCAAACACCGCTGTATGGGTAATGCCATGAAATTTCTCTCCCCTACCTGAAGAGTTTTCTACATTATATCCTGTCATGGATGTCATGCTCTGCTTGTCCTTGGGGAGGATATTGTTGGGAAACGTAGCAGAAATTCAAAATTTTCTACGCATCACCAAGATCAATCTATGGAGTAATCTAGCAACGAGGGGAAGGGGAGTGCATCTACATACCATTGTAGATCGCGATGCAGAAGCGTTGCAAGAACGCGGATGAAGGAGTCGTACTCGTAGCGATTCAGATCGCGGTTGATTCCGATCTAAGCACCGAAGAACGGTGCCTCCGCATTCAACACATGTGCAGCCCGGTGACGTCTCCCACGCCTTGATCCAGCCAGGAGAGAGGGAGAGGTTGGGGAAGACTCCGTCCAGCAGCAGCACGACGGCGTGGTGGTGGTGGAGGAGCATGACAACCCCGCAGGGCTTCGCCAAGCACCGCGGGAGAGGAGGAGGAAGAGGGGTAGGGCTGCGCCATGAGGGAGATGTGTTCTCGTGTGTATGGCAGCCCCAAAACCCCAATATATAGGGGAGGGGGAGGGCTGCGCCCCCATCTAGGGTTGCCCCCCCAAGGGGTGCAGCCAGCCCTAGATGGGGCTTGGGGGCGGCCAAGGGGGGGAGAGAGGGGGCGCCCCACTAGATGGGCCTTAGGCCCATCTGAGCCTAGGGTTTCCCCCTTCCCCCCTTCCTGCGCCCTGGGCCTCTTGTGGGGGGCGCACCAGCCCACCTGGGGCTGGTCCCCTCCCACACTTGGCCCATGCAGCCCTCTGGGGCCGGTGGCCCCACCTGGTGGACCCCCGGGACCCTCCCGGTGGTTTCGGTACATTACCGATAGCACCCGAAACTTTTCCGATGACCAAAACAGGACTTCCCATATATAAATCTTTACCTCCGAACCATTCCGGAACTCCTCGTGACGTCCGGGATCTCATCCGGGACTCCGAACAACATTCGGTAACCACATAGAACTTCCTTTATAACCCTAGCGTCATCGAACCTTAAGTGTGTAGACCCTACGGGTTCGGGAACCATGCAGACATGACCGAGACGTTCTCCGGTCAATAACCAACTGCGGGATCTGGATACCCATGTTGGCTCCCACATGTTCCACGATGATCTCATCGGATGAACCACGATGTCGGGGATTCAATCAATCCCGTATTCAATTCCCTTTGTCTATCGGTATGTTACTTGCCCGAGATTCGATCGTCGGTATCCCGATACCTTGTTCAATCTCGTTACCGGCAAGTCTCTTTACTCGTTCCGTAAGACATCATCCCGTGATCAACTCCTTGGTCACATTGTGCACATTATGATGATGTCCTACCGAGTGGGCCCAGAGATACCTCTCCGTTTACACGGAGTGACAAATCCCAGTCTCGATTCGTGCCAACCCAACAGATACTTTCGGAGATACCTGTAGTGCACCTTTATAGCCACCCAGTTACGTTGTGACGTTTGGTACACCCAAAGCATTCCTACGGTATCCGGGAGTTGCACAATCTCATGGTCTAAGGAAATGATACTTGACATTAGAAAAGCTCTTAGCAAACGAACTACACGATCTTGTGCTAGGCTTAGGATTGAGTCTTGTCCATCACATCATTCTCCTAATGATGTGATCCCGTTATCAACGACATCCAATGTCCGTGGTCAGGAAACCATAACCATCTATTGATCAACGAGCTAGTCAACTAGAGGCTTACTAGGGACATGGTGTTGTCTATGTATCCACACATGTATCTGAGTTTCCTATCAATACAATATTAGCATGGATAATAAACGATTATCATGAACAAGGAAATATAATAATAACCAATTTATTATTGCCTCTAGGGAATATTTCCAACAGATATAACCTTGAAATAGGTGTGTATACACATTTTCTTTTCCATTGTTCGGTTTAAACCTGATAATCGCATTTTCCTTTCCATTGTCTTGTTTAAGCTTTATTGTAATTTGACTTAACTGATCTATGATATTCTCCTGATTATGAAAACACCTCGGTGTACTATTCTGTCAGCAAGACGCTGTTACTATTGTTGATGACATTCCGGTAGCCACCGATGGACGAGAACTTTGCCTATTGGTCCGCCTCGTTTAACGAGCAGGAAAATGGTTCTCTTCGTCCCTCGCCCTTGGTATCGATGTTGTGCCGACATAACTAACAGGCTATTCTCCGGCATGCCTCGCTATCATGATCATACAACATGACATCGCCCTTCCTACTTTTAACACACATGGTGGGCCCATAACCCACAGTTCCATAGGATCGAAACCTGACTCTCCTATACACCCCCTGTTCCCAAGGTTGTTCCTCGCGCGTGGCCTCGTATGTAATTCACGAGCCACCTTCCGAGAGATCATCAATTCTGGTATCAGACACAATACTTATTCCCGTTGCTTTGAACCCCTTCCACGCCCTGTAACAGGCATCGAACGATTGCCTACCGGCTTGAAACTCATCATGGTACCTTCTGACTTTGCTCTCGATATTTTCTTAAGTTTCAGTTCGAGAGTTACTTTCCGCCACCTTCCCCGATGTTAGTTACCAGATAATCAACCTTGCAGAGGTCCGTTCTCCCGGAATACCCCCCTTATTCTTTCGTAAGTACGATGGAGTTTCCGAAGAAAGGATGCCGACTTCACCATGATGACCTGAAGCAGAGAAATAAAGACATCAACGAGGGGGATCAACTACTTCAGGAAGAGCAACCAAGACCGAGAACACTCGTTAGAATTTCGTAACCAAATCCCTTCCCCGTCACTTCCCCTCTTAAATCTCGGGACGAGATTTCTTGTAGTGGAGGAGAATTGTGACGCCCGGATAATTTAGCTACAGTAACCGCACGCTAATGGTACCATGTCATCACAAAAATTTGCTAAACCTCACTTTGATCCTGAGCCGATTCAAATTCAAGTTTAGATTAAAGTCAAATAATTAAAGTTTTCAAATGGCGTAATAATAATGTTCGATGAGTTACAAGTATTCACTAAGTAATTAACATGTAAGGACCAACATTTAATGGATTTTTAAATTGCCCCTAGAAATAATTTAAAGTGGCCAAACATCACTTATTGTGACCATTAATTATAAACCTAATTTCAAACATTTCCGTTTAACCTCGAACTTTTTGTGCAACACCAAAATATCAGAAAGTAATTATGGGCAAAGTTTCAACATTTATTAAAATCATTTAGTACCTAAACTATAGGCTAAATACCTAACCTAATGGGCCACTTGGGCCACCTAACTAAAGCTGGCCCAGCCCAGCCACCCCTCCTATAACCCTAGCCATCACCCAACTTTCCCCGCACGATCCCCACCTCTCCCCTCGTCTCGCTCACCCGCCGCCACCACACAACACACACACACGCACACAGGAGAGGAGCTCCTCGCCCCGATTCCCATGGCCGCCGGCGACCGCCTCGGGCCTCCGCGCCCCTGGTCCTCTTCTTCGACTCTCGCTCGGCTCCAACGCCTCGCACGCGACCCCGCACACGTGCTCGTCCCCGCGCCCAAGCGCCTTGCCTGGCCGCCGCTCGCCGTCGCGAACCGACGCGGCCACCGTCCTCCATTCGTCGCACCACCGTGCCCATCTGCTACTCCGACCTCCTCTTCGTCGTCTTCGCCCACGGGATCAAGCTCAGGACCCCTACCTCGCCGGATCATCCTCGTCTCCCCTCTCTGCCCCACCGGTCATCGTCGTCGATCCGACGCCACCGCACCGGTCATCGTCGTCGATCCGACGCCACCGCTGCTTCTTCGCCCTCGTCGAGCGCTCCACGAGCTTCGATGTGAGCACCTCACATATTCCCCCCATGATGCCGCTGCTGCTCTTACTTCCTGCTACTGCCCCGTTGCTTTGCTGATGCCCTGCTAGCTGCTCTCTATGTGCTGCGTTGTGCTACTGCTGCTCGTGCTTAGTTATTTCTGCCGCTGCGCTGCCGTTGCCGCTGCGACGTCTCCTTGCTGCTGGTGCGCCACCACGCCCCGGCTCCCCTGTCTCCCGCGGGCCCGCTCGTCGCCGGTCCCGCACTCCATTTCCCCCACGCTGGCCGGCCACTGGCCTCGCCCCGCCGCACTCCCTGCAGGCGAGCGCCCGTCCAGGCGCCCATAGCCCCCCTTCCCGGGTGGACTCAGGCGCACGCCCGCACGCCCGTAACCGCTAGGCTCCCCCAGAGCCAATGACAAACGGGGCCCACGCCCCTGAGAACGAAAATAAAAAAAAAGAATTAAAAAATATATAAATAAAAATAAAAATAAAAATAAAAATATATTAAAAATAATTAATTAATTAAAGAATTAATTAAGCTAATTAATTTTTTATTAATTAAACTAATCTAATAACTAAACTAATTAAACTGTTAGTTAATTAATTAATCAGTCAATGACAGGTGGGTCCCGCACGTCAGTTTGACCCAGTCAACGCCCTGTTGACTGCTGACGTCTTGCTGACGTCATGATGACGTCAGCAGGCACTATTCTGGATAATTTTGAATTGAATAAATTAAATAAATTCTAAAATGATTTAAAACTTTAGAAAATCATATAAAATAAACCGTAGCTCAGATGAAAATACTTTCTACATGAAAGTTGCGCAGAACGACGAGACGAATCCGGATACGCAGCCCGTTCGTCTGCCACACATACCTAGCATAGCAAACACGCAACTTTTCCCCTCCGGTTCATCTGTCCGAAAACGCGAAACACCGGGGATACTTTCCCGGAAGTTCCCCCCCTTCGCCGGTATCACCTATCCATGTGTTAGGTGTTGGGAATCGTAGCATAATTTAAATTTTTTCTACGCTCACCAAGATGCATCTATGGAGTCTACTAGCAACGAAGGGAAAGGAGTGCATCTACATACCCTTGTAGATCGCGAGCGGAAGCGTTCCAATGAACGTGGATGACGGAGTCGTACTCGCCGTGATCCAAATCACCGATGACCGAGTGCCGAACGGACGGCACCTCCGCGTTCAACACACGTACGGTGCAGCGACGTCTCCTCCTTCTTGATCCAGCAAGGGGGAAGGAGAGGTTGATGGAGATCCAGCAGCACGACGGCGTGGTGGTGGATGTAGCGGGTCTCGGCAGGGCTTTGCCAAGCTTCTGCGAGAGAGAGAGAGAGAGAGAGGTGTTGCAGGGGAGGAGGGAGGCGCCCAAGGCTGTGTGTTGCTGCCCTCCCTCCCCCCCTTTATATAGGCCCCCTGGGGGGCGCCGGCCCAGGGAGATGGGATCTCCAAGGGGGGGCGGCGGCCAAAGGGGGGAAGGGGTGCCTTGCCCCCCAAGGCAAGGGGGAAGCTCCCCCCTAGGGTTCCCAACCCTAGGCGCATGGGGGAGGCCCAAGGGGGGCGCCCCAGCCCACTAAGGGCTGGTTCCCTTCCACTTTCAGCCCACGGGGCCCTCCGGGATAGGTGGCCCCACCCGGTGGACCCCCGGGACCCTTCCGGTGGTCCCGGTACAATACCGGTAACCCCCGAAACTTTCCCGGTGGCCGAAACTTGACTTCCTATATATAATTCTTCACCTCCGGACCATTCCGGAAACTCTCGTGACGTCCGGGATCTCATCCGGGACTCCGAACAACTTTCGGGTTTCCGCATACATATATCTCTACAACCCTAGCGTCACCGAACCTTAAGTGTGTAGACCCTACGGGTTCGGGAGACATGCAGACATGACCGAGACGCCTCTCCGGTCAATAACCAACAGCGGGATCTGGATACCCATGTTGGCTCCCACATGTTCCACGATGATCTCATCGGATGAACCACGGTGTCGAGGATTCAATCAATCCGTATGCAATTCCCTTTGTCAATCGGTATGTTACTTGCCCGAGATTCGATCGTCGGTATCCCAATACCTTGTTCAATCTCGTTACCGGCAAGTCTCTTTACTCGTACCGCAATGCATGATCCCGTGACTAACGCCTTAGTCACATTGAGCTCATTATGATGATGCATTACCGAGTGGGCCCAGAGATACCTCTCCGTCACACGGAGTGACAAATCCCAGTCTCGATCCGTGCCAACCCAACAGACACTTTCGGAGATACCCGTAGTGCACCTTTATAGTCACCCAGTTACGTTGTGACGTTTGGCACACCCAAAGCACTCCTACGGTATCCGGGAGTTGCACGATCTCATGGTCTAAGGAAAAGATACTTGACATTGGAAAAGCTCTAGCAAACGAAACTACACGATCTTTTATGCTATGCTTAGGATTGGGTCTTGTCCATCACATCATTCTCCTAATGATGTGATCCCGTTATCAATGACATCCAATGTCCATAGTCAGGAAACCATGACTATCTGTTGATCAACGAGCTAGTCAACTAGAGGCTTACTAGGGACACGTTGTGGTCTATGTATTCACACATGTATTACGATTTCCGGACAATACAATTATAGCATGAATAATAGACAATTACCATGAACAAAGAAATATAATAATAACCATTTATTATTGCCTCTAGGGCATATTTCCAACAGTCTCCCACTTGCACTAGAGTCAATAATCTAGTTACATTGTGATGAATCGAACACCCATTGCGTCCTGGTGTTGATCATGTTTTGCCCTAGGGAGAGGTTTAGTCAACGGATCTGCTACATTCAGGTCCGTATGTACTTTACAAATATCTATGTCTCCATTTTGAACACTTTCACGAATGGAGTTGAAGCGACGCTTGATATGCCTGGTCTTCCTGTGAAACCTGGGCTCCTTCGCAAGGGCAATAGCTCCAGTGTTGTCACAGAAGAGAGTCATCGGGCCCGACGCATTGGGAATCACCCCTAGGTCGGTAATGAACTCCTTCATCCAGACTGCTTCCTGTGCTGCCTCCGAGGCTGCCATGTACTCCGCTTCACATGTAGATCCCGCCACGACGCTTTGCTTGCAACTGCACCAGCTTACTGCTCCTCCATTCAAAATATACACGTATCCGGTTTGTGACTTCGAGTCATCCAGATCTGTGTCGAAGCTAGCGTCGACGTAACCCTTTACGACGAGCTCTTCGTCACCTCCATAAACGAGAAACATATCCTTAGTCCTCTTCAGGTACTTCAGGATATTCTTGACCGCTGTCCAGTGTTCCATGCCGGGATTACTTTGGTACCTTCCTACCAAACTTACGGCAAGGTTTACATCAGGTCTGGTACACAGCATGGCATACATAATAGACCCTATGGCCGAGGCATAGGGGATGACACTCATCTTTTCTATATCTTCTGCCGTGGTCGGGCATTGAGCCTTGCTCAATTGCACACCTTGCAATACAGGCAAGAACCCCTTCTTGGACTGATCCATACTGAACTTCTTCAATATCTTGTCAAGGTATGTACTCTGTGAAAGACCAATGAGGCGTCTTGATCTATCTCTATAGATCTTGATGCCTAATATATAAGCAGCTTCTCCAAGGTCCTTCATTGAAAAACACTTATTCAAATAGGCCTTTATACTTTCCAAGAATTCTATATCATTTCCCATCAATAGTATGTCATCCACATATAATATGAGAAATGCTACAGAGCTCCCACTCACTTTCTTGTAAACACAGGCTTCTCCATAAGTCTGTGTAAACCCAAACGCTTTGATCATCTCATCAAAGCGAATGTTCCAACTCCGAGATGCTTGCACCAGCCCATAGATTGAGCGCTGGAGCTTGCATACTTTGTTAGCATTCTTAGGATCGACAAAACCTTCCGGCTGCATCATATACAACTCTTCCTTAAGGAAGCCGTTAAGGAATGCCGTTTTGACGTCCATCTGCCATATCTCATAATCATAGTATGCGGCAATTGCTAACATGATTCGGACGGACTTCAGCTTCGCTACGGGTGAGAAAGTCTCATCGTAGTCAACCCCTTGAACTTGTCGATAACCCTTAGCGACAAGTCGAGCTTTGTAGATGGTCACATTACCATCTGCGTCCGTCTTCTTCTTAAAGATCCATTTGTTTTCTATGGCTCGCCGCTCATCGGGCAAGTCAGTCAAAGTCCATACTTTGTTTTCATACATGGATTCTATCTCGGATTTCATGGCTTCTAGCCATTTGTCGGAATCCGGGCCCGCCATCGCTTCTTCATAGTTCGAAGGTTCACCGTTGTCTAACAACATGATTTCCAGGACAGGGTTGCCGTACCACTCTGGTGCGGAACGTGTCCTTGTGGACCTACGAAGTTCAGTAACTTGATCCGAAGCTTCATGATCATCATCATTAACTTCCTCCCCAGTCGGTGTAGGCACCACAGGAACATTTTCCCGCGCTGCGCTACTTTCCGGTTCGGAAGGGGTGACTATCACCTCATCAAGTTCCACTTTCCTCCCACTCAATTCTTTCGAGAGAAACTCCTTCTCTAGAAAGGACCCGTTCTTGGCAACGAAGATCTTGCCCTCGGATCTGAGGTAGAAGGTATACCCAATAGTTTCCTTAGGGTATCCTATGAAGACGCATTTTTCCGACTTGGGTTCGAGCTTTTCAGGTTGAAGTTTCTTGACATAAGCATCGCATCCCCAAACTTTTAGAAACGACAGCTTAGGTTTCTTCCCAAACCATAATTCATACAGTGTCGTCTCAACGGATTTCGACGGAGCCCTATTTAAAGTGAATGCGGCAGTCTCTAAAGCATAACCCCAAAATGAGAGCGGTAAATCGGTAAGAGACATCATAGATCGCACCATATCCAATAGAGTGCGATTACGACGTTCGGACACACCATTTCTCTGAGGTGTTCCAGGCGGCGTGAGTTGTGAAACTATTCCACATTTCCTTAAGTGTGTACCAAATTCGTGACTTAAATATTCTCCACCACGATCTGATCGTAAGAATTTTATTTTCCTGTCACGTTGATTCTCGACTTCACTCTGAAATTCCTTGAACTTTTCAAAGGTTTCAGACTTGTGTTTCATTAGGTAGACATACCCATATCTACTTAAATCATCAGTGAGAGTGAGAACATAACGATATCCTCCGCGAGCCTCAACACTCATTGGACCGCACACATCGGTATGTATGATTTCCAATAAGTTGGTTGCTCGCTCCATTGTTCCGGAGAACGGAGTCTTGGTCATCTTACCCATGAGGCATGGTTCGCACGTGTCAAATGATTCGTAATCAAGAGACTCCAAAAGTCCATCTGCATGGAGCTTCTTCATGCGCTTGACACCAATGTGACCAAGGCGGCAGTGCCACAAGTATGTGGGACTATCGTTATCAACTTTACATCTTTTGGTATTCACACTATGAACATGTGTAACATCACGTTCGAGATTCATCAAAAATAAACCATTGACCAGCGGGGCATGACCATAAAACATATCTCTCAAATAAATAGAACAACCATTATTCTCGGATTTAAATGAGTAGCCATCTCGAATTAAACGAGATCCAGATACAATGTTCATGCTCAAAGCTGGCACTAAATAACAATTATTGAGGTTTAAAACTAATCCCGTGGGTAGATGCAGAGGTAGCGTGCCGACGGCGATCACATCGACCTTGGAACCATTCCCGACGCGCATCGTCACCTCGTCCTTCGCCAGTCTCCGTTTATTCCGTAGTTCCTGTTTTGAGTTACAAATATGAGCAACCGCACCGGTATCAAATACCCAGGAGCTACTACGAGTACTGGTAAGGTACACATCAATTACATGTATATCACATATACCTTTGGTGTTGCCGGCCTTCTTCTTGTCCGCTAAGTATTTGGGGCAGTTCCGCTTCCAGTGACCACTTCCCTTGCAATAAAAGCACTCAGTCTCGGGCTTGGGTCCATTCTTTGACTTCTTCCCGGTAACTGGTTTACCGGGCGCGGCAACTCCCTTGCCGTCCTTCTTGAAGTTCTTCTTACCCTTGCCCTTCTTGAACTTAGTGGTTTTATTCACCATCAACACTTGATGTTCTTTTCTGATCTCTACCTCAGCTGATTTCAGCATTGAATATACCTCAGGAATGGTCTTTTCCATCCCCTGCATATTGAAGTTCATCACAAAGCTCTTGTAGCTTGGTGGAAGCGACTGGAGGATTCTGTCAATGACCGCGTCATCCGGGAGATTGACTCCCAGCTGAGACAAGCGGTTATGCAACCCAGACATTCTGAGTATGTGCTCACTAACAGAACTGTTCTCCTCCATTTTACAGCTGAAGAACTTGTCGGAGACATCATATCTCTCGACCCGGGCATGAGCTTGAAAAACCAGTTTCAGCTCCTCGAACATCTCGTATGCTCCATGTTTCTCAAAACGCTTTTGGAGACCCGGTTCTAAGCTGTAAAGCATGCCGCACTGAACGAGGGAGTAATCATCAGCACGTGATTGCCAAGCGTTCATAACGTCTTGGTTCTCTGGGATTGGTGCTTCACCTAGCGGTGCTTCTAAGACATAATCTTTCTTGGCTACTATGAGGATGATCCTCAGGTTCCGGACCCAGTCCGTATAGTTGCTGCCATCATCTTTCAGCTTGGTTTTCTCTAGGAACGCGTTGAAATTGAGGACAACGTTGGCCATTAGATCTACAAGACATAGTGTAAAGATTTTAGACTAAGTTCATGATAATTAAGTTCATCTAATCAAATTATTTAATGAACTCCCACTCAGATAGACATCCCTCTCGTCATCTAAGTGAAACATGATCCGAGTTTAACTAGGCCGTGTCCGATCATCACGTGAGACGGACTAGTCAAGATCGGTGAACATCTCCATGTTGATCGTATCTTCTATACGACTCATGCTCGACCTTTCGGTCCTCCGTGTTCCGAGGCCATGTCTGTACATGCTAGGCTCGTCAAGTCAACCTAAGTGTATTGCGTGTGTTCCGAGGCCATGTCTGTACATGCTAGGCTCGTCAACACCCGTTGTATTCGAACGTTAGAATCTATCACACCCGATCATCACGTGGTGCTTCGAAACAACGAACCTTCGCAACGGTGCACAGTTAGGGTGAACACTTTCTTGAAATTATTATAAGGGATCATCTTACTTACTACCGTCGTTCTAAGCAAATAAGATGCAAAAACATGATAAACATCACATGCAATCAAATAGTGACATGATATGGCCAATATCATTATGCTCCTTTGATCTCCATCTTCGGGGCACCATGATCATCTTCGTCACCGGCATGACACCATGATCTCCATCATTGTGTCTTCATGAAGTCGTCACGCCAACGATTACTTCTACTTCTATGGCTAACGCGTTTAGCAACAAAGTAAAGTAATTTACATGGCGTTATTCAATGACACGCAGGTCATGCAAAATAATAAAGACAACTCCTATGGCTCCTGCCGGTTGTCATACTCATCGACATGCAAGTCGTGATTCCTATTACAAGAATATGATCAATCTCATACATCACATATATCATTCATCACATCTTCTGGCCATATCACATCACATAGCACTTGCTGCAAAAACAAGTTAGACGTCCTCTAATTGTTGTTGCAAGTTTTTACGTGGTTTGTAGGTTTCTAGCAAGAACGTTTTCTTACCTACGTATGACCACAACGTGATTTGCCAATTTCTATTTACCCTTCATAAGGACCCTTTTCATCGAATCCGTTCCGACTAAAGTAGGAGAGACAGACACCCGCTAGCCACCTTATGCAACTAGTGCATGTCAGTCGGTGGAACCTGTCTCACGTAAGCGTACGTGTAAGGTCGGTCCGGGCCGCTTCATCCTACAATGCCGCCGAAACAAGAAACGACTAGTAGCGGCAAGAAGAATTGGCAAACTCAACGCCCACAACTGCTTTGTGTTCTACTCGTGCATAGTAACTACGCATAGGCCTGGCTCATGATGCCACTGTTGGGAATCGTAGCATAATTTAAAATTTTTCTACACTCTCCAAGATGCATCTATGGAGTCTACTAGCAACGAAGGGAAAGGAGTGCATCTACATACCCTTGTAGATCGCGAGCGGAAGCGTTCCAATGAACGTGGATGACGGAGTCGTATTCGCCGTGATCCAAATCACCGATGACCGAGTGCCGAACGGACGGCACCTCCGCGTTCAACACACGTACGGTGCAGCGATGTCTCCTCCTTCTTGATCCAGCAAGCGGGAAGGAGAGGTTGATGGAGATCCAGCAGCACGACGGCGTGGTGGTGGATGTAGCGGGTCTCGGCAGGGCTTTGCCAAGCTTCTGCGAGAGAGAGAGAGAGAGGTGTTGCAGGGGAGGAGGGAGGCGCCCAAGGCTGTGTGTTGCTGCCCTCCCTCCCCCCTTTATATAGGCCCCCTGGGGGGGGCGCCGGCCCAGGGAGATTGGATCTCCAAGGGGGGGCGGCGGCCAAAGGGGGGAAGGGGTGCCTTGTCCCCCAAGGCAAGGGGGAAGCTCCCCCTAGGGTTCCCAACCCTAGGCGCATGGGGGGAGGCCCAAGGGGGGTGCCCCAGCCCACTAAGGGCTGGTTCCCTTCCACTTTCAGCCCACGGGGCCCTCCGGGATAGGTGGCCCCACCCGGTGGACCCCCGGGACCCTTCCGGTGGTCCCGGTACAATACCGGTAACCCCCGAAACTTTCCCGGTGGCCGAAACTTGACTTCCTATATATAATTCTTCACCTCCGGACCATTCCGGAACCTCTCGTGACGTCCGGGATCTCATCCGGGACTCCGAACAACTTTCGGGTTTCCGCATACATATATCTCTACAACCCTAGCGTCACCGAACCTTAAGTGTGTAGACCCTACGGGTTCGGGAGACATGCAGACATGACCGAGACGCCTCTCCGGTCAATAACCAACAGCGGGATCTGGATACCCATGTTGGCTCCCACATGTTCCACGATGATCTCATCGGATGAACCACGGTGTCGAGGATTCAATCAATCCGTATGCAATTCCCTTTGTCAATCGGTATGTTACTTGCCCGAGATTCGATCGTCGGTATCCCAATACCTTGTTCAATCTCGTTACCGGCAAGTCTCTTTACTCGTACCGCAATGCATGATCCCGTGACTAACGCCTTAGTCACATTGAGCTCATTATGATGATGCATTACCGAGTGGGCCCAGAGATACCTCTCCGTCACACGGAGTGACAAATCCCAGTCTCGATCCGTGCCAACCCAACAGACACTTTCGGAGATACCCGTAGTGCACCTTTATAGTCACCCAGTTACGTTGTGACGTTTGGCACACCCAAAGCACTCCTACGGTATCCGGGAGTTGCACGATCTCATGGTCTAAGGAAAAGATACTTGACATTGGAAAAGCTCTAGCAAACGAAACTACACGATCTTTTATGCTATGCTTAGGATTGGGTCTTGTCCATCACATCATTATCCTAATGATGTGATCCCGTTATCAATGACATCCAATGTCCATAGTCAGGAAACCATGACTATCTGTTGATCAACGAGCTAGTCAACTAGAGGCTTACTAGGGACACGTTGTGGTCTATGTATTCACACATGTATTACGATTTCCGGACAATACAATTATAGCATGAATAATAGACAATTACCATGAACAAAGAAATATAATAATAACCATTTATTATTGCCTCTAGGGCATATTTCCAACATTAGGCCACCCCTAGCACAACGTATTGCTGCGTCTTGCTTTGTGTTACATTTGATTGCTCTATTATTTATTGTGTTCCCCCTCCGTTACTTCTTTCCGGTAGACCCTGAGACTGCCGGCGACCCCCAGTTCGACTACGGTGTTGACGACCCCTCCTACTTGCTAGAGCAACCAGGCAAGCCCCCCCCTTGATCACCAGATATTGCCTATTCTTCTCTATACTGCTTGCATTAGAGTACTGTAGCATGTTACCGCTTTCGGTTAATCCTATACTGATGCATAGCCTGTCATTGTTAGTACAGTTGTTACCCTTACCTGCTATTCTACTGCTTAGTATAGGATGCTAGTGTTCCATCAGTGGCCTACACTCTTGTCCGTCTGCCATGCTATACTACTGGGCCATGATCACTTCGGGAGGTGATCACGGGTATATGCTATATACTTTTCATACATGACACATGTGGGGACTAAAGTCGGGTCGGCTCGTTGAGTACCCGCAAGTGATTCTGATGAGGGGGCTGAAAGGACAGGTGGCTCCATCCCGGTAGAGGTGGGCCTGGGTTCCAGACGGCCCCCGACTGTTACTTTATGGCGGAGCGACAGGGCAGGTTGAGACCACCTAGGAGAGAGGTGGGTCTGGCCCTGGTCGGTGTTCGCGGATACTTAACACGCTTAACGAGATCTTGGTATTTGATCTGAGTCTGGCCATTTGGTCTATACGCACTAACCAACTACGCGGGAACAGTTATGGGCACTCGACGTCGTGGTATCAGCCGAAGCTCTTCTTGACGTCAGCGACAGAGCGGCGCGCGCCGGATTGGACTGGAACGCCTGCTAGGCTAGGTCTGCTTCTGGCCGCGTACGCAACGTGCAGGTGTGCAATGGGCGATGGGCCCAGACCCCTGCGCGCATAGGATTTAGACCGGCGTGTTGACCTCTCTGTTGAGCCTAGGTGGGGCTGCGACGTGTTGATCTTCCGCGGCCAGGCATGACCCAGAAAAGTGTGTCCGGCCAAATGGGATCGAGCGTGTTGGGTTATGTGGTGCACCCCTGCAGGGAAGTTTATCTATTCGAATAGCCGTGTCCCTCGGTAAAAGGATGACCGGGAGTTGTACCTTGACCTTATGACAACTAGAACTGGATACTTAATAAAACACACCCTTCCAAGTGCCAGATATAACCCGGTGATCGCTCTCTAACAGGGCGACGAGGAGGGGATCGTCGGGTAGGATTATGCTATACGATGCTACTTGGAGGACTTCAATCTACTCTCTTCTACATGCTGCAAGATGGAGGCTGCCAGAAGCGTAGTCTTCGACAGGATTAGCTCTCCCCCTCTTATTCTGGCATTCTGCAGTTCAGTCCACTGATATGACCCTTTACACATATACCCATGCATATGTAGTGTAGCTCCTTGCTTGCGAGTACTTTGGATGAGTACTCACGGTTGCTTTTCTCCCTCTTTTCCCCTTTCTATACCTGATTGTCGCAACCAGATGCTGGAGTCCAGGAGCTAGAGATCCCGAGGATGATTCTACATGGAGTTCGGCTTCGAGGAGTAGTTAGGAGGTCCCAGGCAGGAGGCCTTGCCTTTTCGATCGTTGCTACTTTTGTGCTAGCCTTCTTAAGGCAAACTTGTTTAACTTATGTCTGTACTCAGATATTGTTGCTTCCGCTGACTCGTCTATGATCGAGCACTTGTATTCGAGCCCTCGAGGCCCCTGGCTTGTATTATGATGCTTGTATGACTTATTTATGTTGTAGAGTTGTGTTGTGATATCTTCCCGTGAGTCCCTGATCTTGATCGTACATATTTGCGTGCATGATTAGTGTACGGTCAAATCGGGGGCATCACAGACTGCACCTCCGTGTGCGCACAGATATGCCGACGGCCTTGCCGTCGGCATACATTTATTTTACTTTATTTTTTTATTTCTACTTTATTTTTCTTTCTACTTTATTTTAGTTTTTGTTTTTGCATAAGATAATTATGCCTTATGTAAAAAAACATACCCCGATGGTATATCGATTGCCCCCGTTACGAACGTCGCTAGCGCTGTGTCACGGAGGGGGGAAATGGTTGACACGGAGGGAATTCTGGTTAGTGGGGGGATTCGGGGTGTAGCTATGTCACCGAAACATCGCATGAGTCCCGATGCATATGTGAAAGTGTTCAGGCATGCGTAGACGCCCGTCTTGGGGCTCCGCGGTGTGGCCCCCCTGCACGCAAGGCAGTGCCGCCGTCACTTGGAGGGGGCCAAACCCCGGAGACGCGTGCCGCCTCTTCCAACATGCCACCACACCGTACGGCATGTATGAGGTCCCGGTGCGACGCTCCGGTGGCATTGCTACCCTCCCAGGGCCCCTGTCCCGCCTAACCCTGTAGCGTTTGACCACGGGATCTAGCCCTTTGACTTTGCACGGACGGGCTTTGAGCAGTGGACCTCTCCACCCGGTTGTGTTAGGTCAGCCCATAGGAACACTTTGGAGCAACATCCGGGCCAGACCCACAGCAAGATCCTGTCCGTGTAGACCCGACGCGTCCGTTTCCCCCTCCAGGTGCCGACGGCGGCGCCGTCCGTGAGGAGGGGCACACCCCAGAGACGCGTGCCGCCTCTTCGGACATGCCACCACACCACCCCGCATGTATGAGGGCCCGGTGCGACGCTCCGGTAGCATTGCTACCCCCAGGGCCCCGGTCCCGCCTAACCATGTAGCGTTTGACCACGGGATCTAGCCCTTTGACTTTGTACGGACGGGCTTTGAGCAGTGGACCTATCCACCCGGTTGTGTTAGGTCAGCCCATAGGAACACTTTGGAGCAACATCCGTGCCAGACCCACAGCAAGATCCCCTCCGTGTAGACCCGACGCGTCCGTTTCCCCCCTCCAGGTGCCGGCGGCGCCGTCCGTGAGGAGGGGCACACCCCGGAGACGCGTGCTGGGCGTTTGCACTCGCCACAACACTTCCATACTTCTGAGAGGCTGCCTACGCAAGATTTGGCGGCATGCTAGCCCCCGAAGGCCGCCGGCCACAGTCGTAGACACGCGAAGAGCAATCCGCGTAGAGGGAATTGTTCAAATACTTCTCCATCACGAACGATTATGAAAAATTACCATCAGTCCTATAGCACATGTGCCCACGTCGTGTAAAAAACTCATGATTTTATCGCGCTCTGAGTATTTAATAATATTCATGCCGCATCGTTACCGCAGAACGTCTACTACAGTGTCATCGCCGTCCGTGAGGGGGGCCAAACCCCGGAGACGCGTGCCGCCTCTTCGGACATGCCACCACACCACCCCGCATGTATGAGGTCCCGGTGCGACGCTCCGGTGGCATTGCTACCCCCCCAGGGCCCCCGTCCCGCCTAACCCTGTAGCGTTTGACCACGGGATCTAGCCCTTTGACTTTGCACGGACGGGCTTTGAGCAGTGGACCTCTCCACCCGGTTGTGTTAGGTCAGCCCATAGGAACACTTTGGAGCAACATCCGGGCCAGACCCACAGCAAGATCCCCTCCGTGTAGACCCGACGCGTCCGTTTCCCCCCTCCAGGTGCCGGCGGCGGCGCCGTCCATGAGGGGGGGCACACCCCGGAGACACGTGCCGCCTCTTCGGACATGCCACCACACCACCCCGCATGTATGAGGGCCCGGTGTGACGCTCCGGTGGCATTGCTACCCCCAGGGCCCCCGTCCCGCCTAACCCTATAGCGTTTGACCACAGGATCTAGCCCTTTGACTTTGCACGGACGGGCTTTGAGCAGTGGACCTATCCACCCGGTTGTGTTAGGTCAGCCCATAGGAGCACTTTGGAGCAACATCCGGGCCAGACCCACAGCAAGATCCCGTCCGTGTAGACCCGACGCGTCCGTTTCCCCCCTCTAGGTGCCGGCGGCGTTGCCGTCCGTGAGGGGGGCACACCCCAAAGACGCGTGCCGGGCGTTTGCACCCGCCACAACACTTCCAGACTTGTGAGAGGCCGCCTACGCAAGATTTGGCGGCATGCTAGCCCCCGGAGGCCGCCGGCCACAGTCGTAGACACGCGAAGAGAAATCCGCGAAGAGGGAATTGTTCAGATACTTCTCCATCACGAACGATTATGAAAAATTACCATCAGTCCTATAGCACATGTGCACACGTCGTGTAAAGAACTCATGATTTTATCGCACTCTGAGTATTTAATAATATTCACGCCGCATCGTTACCGCAGAACGTCTACTACCGTGTCATCGCCGTCCGTGAGGGGGGCCAAACCCCGGAGACACGTGCCGCCTCTTCGGACATGCCACCACACCACCCCGCATGTATGAGGTCCCGGTGCGACGCTCCGGTGGCATTGCTACCCCCCAGGGCCCCCGTCCCGCTAACCCTGTAGCGTTTGACCACGGGATCTAGCCCTTTGACTTTGCACGGACGGGCTTTGAGGAGTGGACCTCTCCACCCGGTTGTGTTAGGTCAGCCCATAGGAACACTTTGGAGCAACATCCGGGCCAGACCCACAGCAAGATCCCCTCCGTGTAGACCCGACGCGTCCGTTTCCCCCCTCCATGTGCCGGCGGCAGCGCCGTCCGTGAGGGGGGGGGCACACCCCGGAGACGCGTGCCTCCTCTTCGCACATGCCACCACACCACCCCGCATGTATGAGGGCCCGGTGCGACGCTCCGGTGGCATTGCTCCCCCAGGGCCCCCGTTCCGCCTAACCCTGTAGCGTTTGACCACGGGATCTAGCCCTTTGACTTTGCACGGATGGGCTTTGAGCAGTGGACCTATCCACCCGGTTGTGTTAGGTCAGCCCAAGGAACACTTTGGACCAACATCCGGGCCAGACCCATAGCAAGATCTCCTCCGTGTAGACCCGACGCGTCCGTTTCCCCCCTCCAGGTGCCGGCGGCGGCGCCGTCCGTGAGGGGGGCACACCCCGGAGACGCGTGCCGGGCGTTTGCACCCACCACAACACTTCCAGACTTGTGAGAGGCCGCCTACGCAAGATTTGGCGGCATGCTAGCCCCCGGTGGTATTGCTACCCCCCTAGGGCCCCCATCCTACCATGTAGACCTCACGGGCGTCGCTGCCGCCATGTCTCGGAGGGGGGAAACGGCGACCACAGCTTACACACGACAAACTGAAAAAAGTAATAATTGAATTTATAAAAAACACCGGCATCCATCATGGAAAATGGACTATCAAGGTGAAACCTTCAGACCTGGGCACCGGGCCAGTAACTGAACGTTTCACCGTAATTGTCCATTTTCTTAACAGAAGTCTAATGAATACCGGAGCTCACGTCGTATGGATTAGCCAACTATTTAAACAGGTCATGTTGCTTGTCTTTGGGCGAGGTGGGACTATTTTTTACATTGTGCTGAGAGTCACACATGCTGTAAAAAAAAGGAAAGTATCTATGCCGATGGCTTAGCCGTCGGCATAGCAGCGCACACGGCCACAGATCGATGACGTGGCAAAGGGCCAGGCCGTCGGCATAGGTTGACCTTATCCGCTGCGGTTCGCCCCTGACCACCCATTCCCCATCTCCCCCTTCCCCCCCGACCCACACCCACGCCACCGCCCACCACCTCCGCCGCCCGCCCTGAGCACGCCACCGGCGGCCCCGAGCCCGCCGCCGCCCGCACCGCACCAACCCCGCGCCGCCCCGCCCCGAGCCCGCCGTCGCCCGCGCCTCCCCGCTCCGACCCCGTGCCGCCCCGCCCTGAGCCCGCCGCCGCCCGCGCCGCCCCTCCCCGACCCCGCGCCGCCCTGCCCCGACCCAGCGCCGCCCCTCCCCGACCCCGCGTCGGCCGCCCCGCCCCGACCCCGCGGCTCCCCGCCCCGACCTCGCGCCAGCCGCCCCGCCCCGACCCCGCGCCGGCCGCCCCGCCCCGACCCCGTGCCTCCCCGCCCCAACTCCGGCCGACCCTCTCGAAGGTGAAAATTTTATGTATTTTTTAGTGTTTTTATTTATTTTGTGGCTAGTTAGATAGATAGTTAGATAGGTATTTAGGTAGGTATTTAGATAGTTAGATACATAGTTAGATAGATAGTTATATAGATAGTTAGATAGGTAGATAGTTAGATAGTTAGATAGATAGTGAGATAGGTAGTAAAAAATTGGTTAGATGAGATGCTATATGTTGCATATCTTGAAAAAAAATTGGTTCGATGAGATGAATCAATGATTATGATGAATAGGTGATAATGATGATGATGAATATGTGATGACGATGATGAATATATTGTTAGTGTTGTTATTTTTTTGCCTACATGATGCAAAAATAAATGAATGCATGTTTAAATGTTTTAAATATGCTCTATGAGTTGTGATGTTCTAATTTTTTGTCGCGATGGAATTTGTAGGCTTTGTGGTTTCGCATTTCATCGGAGTGACCGTTGTCCGACGCGTTGGTCCCCCTGAGCATCCCTCTGCTGTTCGACTACTTCCTCTACAGCCGAGGGTGAGCTAAAAGTCCATCTCCTCCATTTTTTCATATCACTAGATTTCATTCTCAAGTCAACTGGCGTAACCTAGGCGTCTCCCGTCCGAAAGGGTTGCATCGATAAATATGCATTCAATTGCATATTTATCACTGCAGCTCTTTCGGATTGTCCAGCGTTTTCCATGGACAGCCCGAAGATGTGTAGATTGGGTATGTTCTCCATGTTCTACCCCGTTTCGAGACAGGATTTCGGCGACGCCTCCCCATTGTTCTCCGGAGCACATTCTCTCGGCTATTTGCCGAGACGTGTATCTGCAGAACAGCGGGGAGGTGCTGCCGAAATTTTGTCTTGGAACGGGGTAGAATGGAGAACGTACTCAATCTACACATCCTCGGGTGGGATTAGGACCCATCTTTACCTATTAGAGATGTAGGTGGATTCAACGCGGTAGAAACTAAAAATTTGATGTGATTAATTTAAGTGAATCCTTAATTATGTTGTGTGGCTTGCAGAAAAGCAGAGGATGGCAGATAATCATTGGTAGTACAGTGGTTTTATCCGTTGGAATCGAGTAACATCAGAGTGGATCACGAAACCGATGTGTATTTGAAGGAGATATTCCGTCGTCCAATGAGAATTATCCCACCATGCCCCTGTGCGAGATGTGCCAGACGTCACCGTAGAAATCAGACGGACATGAGTGAGCACCTTCGCACGCACGGATATATGCCAAACTTTGACATGCCGCCGATAAACATAGCCGAGCAGGACCGTGGTAGAGAGGAGGTGATGCGACAACGCATCGATGGATATGAGGACCACGGGGTCAGGTACATGCTAGATGATGTCATTGTTGCAGAAACGGCAAATGCGACACCTTCAGAGAATGAACCGGAGGAGCCGGAGGCAACCGCAAAGGCCTTCTTGGAGGCCTTGGCCTCGTCGAAGAAACCTCTTTATGCGGGTGCGAAAATATCTCAGCTGGATGCCATCTCGCAATTGATTGCGGTCAAGGCTGAGTACGGCTGTAGCCAGAAATGCTTCGAAGCATTCCTTGGAGTATGGGCTAACAACCTCCCTGAGGGTCATGAACTGCCGAAAAGCATGTACGATACAAAGAAAATCATGAAGGCACTCTCTATGGATTATGAGAAAATAGATGTTTGCCCGAAGAATTGCCTTTTGTTTAGGCATGAGTATGCGGATGACAAGTACTGTAGGAAGTGCGGTTCGTCTCGGTACATTGAGGTGGTCGGTGAGGATGGTGAGAAAAAGCAGCTAACCATCCCCGTGAAGGTTCTTCGGTATCTTGATTTTATAAAAAGACTGCAGCACCTTTTCATCACGAAGGAGTCTGCCAAAATGATGAAGTGGCACAAGGAAGGTATAAGGTACAATCCAAAAAATCGTACATCCATCGGAAGGGGAAGCATGGAAGTCGTTCGATGAAGAATTCCCCGAGGAAGCAGCCAAGGCTAGGAATGTTAGAATAGCCATATCAGGTGATGGGTTGAATCCATATGGTATGTCGTCCAATCCATATAGTTGCTGGCCCGTGTTTGTAATTCCGCTCAATCTTCCTCCCGGTGCCCTAATGCAACGGAAGACCATGTTCTTGTCGCTCATCATTCCGGGGCCTGAATACCCGGGGAAGCAATTGGGTGTGTTTATGCAGCCGCTGGTGGATGCTTTGCACCATTCTTGGTACTTTCTGAGGTTGACATACGACCGGGATCTACAGAGAAATTTCTTGATGAAAGTTTGGTTGCACTATTGCATGCATGACTTTCCCGGCAATGCTCTATTCTGCGGATGGTGTACAAGTGGGAATATGCCATGCCCAGTGTGCATGCAGGCTTTGCGAATGATTTGGCTGCGTAAGGGTGGCAAGTATGTAGCCTTTGACCTGCATTGACAGTTCCTCCCTCCAGACCATCCAGACAGGGAAGACAAGAAGAACTTCACGAAAGGCCGGGTTGTTCATGAAGTAACCGAGATTCCAACATTTTCGGGGGCAGATGTTCTTGCTCAGCTAAAAGCTCTCAAGCCTAAAGTCAAAGGCAAAGGCAAAGGCAAAGCCAAAGGCTTCGAGGGATATGGTGAGACGCACAACTGGACTCACATTACCCCCTTCTCGCAGCTTCCCTATTTCAAGGACCTCAAACTTCCTTACAATATTGATGTGATGCACACCGAAAAGAATGTGGCAGAGTCCCTTTTCCACATAGTCCTCAACATTCCTGATAAGACGAAGGATAACGTTAAAGCTAGAGCCGATCAACAGAGAATTTGTGATAGACCACGTCTGGACATGAAGCCTCCCACAGGCGGTCGAAAAAACTGGTTCAAGCCAGATGCTGATTTTGTCCTTAAACCGCCAGGCAAAAGGAAGTACTTATCTGGCTAAAACAAATTTTGAAGTTCACCGATGGTTATGCATCGAATATAAGTAAGGGAGTCAATCTTTCAACGGGCAATGTGACCGGCCTGAAGAGTCATGACTACCATGTATGGATTGAGCGGATAATGCCGGTGATGGTTCGAGGCTATGTCCCCGAGCATGTCTGGCGAGTGCTTGCCGAGCTAAGCCATTTCTTCCGCACGCTCTATGCTAAAGAACTAAGTAAAGAGGTGATTGAAAAATTGCATAAGAAGGCACCGGAGTTGATAGTCAAGCTAGGGAAGATCTTTCCGCCAGGCTTCTTTACTCCGATGACACATCTCATTCTACACCTCGCGAACGAGGTATTGTGGGGGGGGGGGGCCTGTGCAGAATCGCTAGCAGTACGGCCCTGAGAGACAGAACAAGCATCTCCGACGGAAATGTGGAAACAAAGCTAAGATTGAAGCTTCCATAGCTGAGGCAGTTATCCTAGAGGAGGTGTCAGACCTCAGGACATCATACTATCCAGACCACGTTCCCCATCTGCATAACAAGGTGCCTCGATACAATATAGAAGAGCCCAAGTATCAACCCAGGCTCCATCTATTCAACGCGCAAGGTGGGAGGGCTGGGGCCTCGAAATCTTATAACATGCCACGACAAGAGTGGGAGGACCTCATGTTATATATCTTGCACAACATTAAGGAAGTTGAGGAAGTGTGGATGAGGTAATACCACTACACCATTCCTTTATGTCTTCCACATCATCATGTTCTATGTTCACTTAGTCCCGGTCTAACACCGCTTTTCTTTTTTTAGTGATTTCGTTCAAGAGGAATGGACGGGAATGAATCCTCCTACTGAGGCGCAGGCACTTACTCTTCTCCGTCATGGAAACCCTGGACGTAAAAATTTTGTTGCTTGGTTCATGGAGAAAGTAATTTTCCACACTCCCCTATTAAATACCTAGTTCAACATTTATTAGTTAACCGAACTAATGCACGCAGCAATTTCAATTATACTTGTAGGGAAAAGATCCGAACATATCTATGGATGATGAATTGAGATGGGTTTCCATGGGTTTTGACCCTGCCGTCATGACATGTAAAAAGTATGATGTGAATGGGTATCGCTTCCATACAGAGGAGCACTAGAATAGCCGACCCGATCCCAAAACTATAAATACCGGAGTGTACACCCCCGGTCAAAATTCAGTAGACTACTACGGAAGGGTACAAAATATATACGAGGTTAAATTCCGCCAGGGGAGCGAGACCCTAAGTCTGTTTGTGTTCAAATGCCGATGGTTCGATCCGCGGGAGGGGGTAAAACATACGTCTTCATTGCTCACTTTATTTTCCGCATTTAGTAGTTTTATGAGTTCCATCATGTCATACCGGAGGCTTACCTGGAGTACACACGCCAGGAGACCATGGCGTGGCATGAGAGGCTTTATGCACACCATGAGCAGAGGGATCGCCAAATGCAGCACGCTTTTCAAGAAATGGCGGTCGGCAGGTGTCCTCAGTTGCAGCCAGCACAATGTCCCCAGCACAACCAGTGCTCCTGACCTTTGAGGAGTTTGTGGCATAGAACACTGGCCCCTCGCCGGTTAGTTCATCCCTAATCTATTCACCCAAAGCATGTCATGCCTTTCAACACAGTCATATATCCCGTTAATATGTGTATTCAACATCCAGGGAACAGGTGGATCTACCATTGGCGGTGGTCTTCGCAGCACTCCCGAGTCACGGAGCCCGACCACTCCGATCCACCGAGGCGGAGGCAGAGGTGGAGGCGGTCTTGGCGGTAGCGCTGCCGCTAGCAGTGACGACCTGGGCTTCGGCGGTCTTGGCGGTGACGACCTCCGCGGTGCTCGACGTCCTGGCGCTTAAGCCTTTGGGTCACATTGTGGTGGTCTTGGTGGTGATGATACTTATATGCTTGTGATGTTTCTTATTGTTGTTTGTGAGATTCTTATATGCTTTGGTGGTGATGATACTTATATGTTTATGCTTTGCGATGCTTCTTATGATGTGTGATGATGAATTTGTTGTGTGATGCTGCTCCTTATTGTTATGTGATGCATATATTGCTGTATGATCCTTATATATGCTGTATATATTCAAATGAATTGAGCTGAAACAAAACAGAAAAAAGAAAAAAAACAGATAGAAACTATGCCGACGGCTAGGCCGTCGGCATAGAGCTGGCGTGAGCTCCCAGTCGCTGACACGTGGCTGGTCTATGCCGACGGTCTAGCCATCGGCATAGTTTCAAACTAAGCCGACGGCTAGGCCGTCAGCATAGCCCTGCCCCAGGAGAGCCTAGTTGCTACCACGTGGCAGGTCTATGCCAACGGCCTAGCCGTCGGCTTAGTTTGAAACTATGCCGACGGCTAGGCCGTCGGCATAGACCTGCCCCAGGGGTGACGCCTGCTCGACTCTTGGCACGTCTATGCCGACGACCTAGCCGTCGGCATACTTTCAAACTAAGCCGACGGCTAGGCCGTTGGCATAGACCTACCACGTGGTGAGCAGTCGTTGGTCAGCACTTGATGGCGGCCGCCGTTAGACGATAACGTTGCCGACAGCCAGGGCCGTCGGCATAGATGTACGGACACCGTCGGGATAGGGCCTATGCCGACGGCCTTTCTATGCCGACGGCCTTCCTGGCTACACCGACGGACATGTTGCCGACGGCCCTATGCCGACATGGGCCGTCGGCATAGGCCTGTCCCGACGGCCAGTCAGAGCTATGCCGACGGCCCTGGCCGTCGGCATAGGGTGCGATTTCGGTAGTGTGCCATGTCTAGGCGCTATCGGCCTCTAGCTACTATAATGGCTCTGGGGCGCGCGTGCGTGCGTACGATGTGTTGAACCTCCCGTGATGACGTTCGACTCACCGTGAGGTGCGACATTTCGTGTTTAGAAGAGCATGACTTTGGCCGTGTTTGGTTACCTACATTGTTTTTTGCCCTTTTGCATACTTGTCTCAGTTGGGCCTGGCTGAGCAAATGCAGGCAAAAAACCAACATCTGCACTTAGTTTGGTTGCCTGCATGTCCTCTCTCTGCATCGTAATGATGCCTCTATGCACCGCGTTTGGTTGCTCGTATTGTATGTGGTCAGATGAGTGCACGTTGTTTGGTTGCTTGCACGGAATAGGATTAAGACTTAATAGCTACCCATAACACACATTGTTACACTAGAGTGCCTCGGCGACAACGGTAGGCGGTGGTTGCGGCGGCGCGTCCAACATGACGAGCATGGAGTCGCGGGCGAGCGACCTCATCGGCGGCGCAGTGAACTATTTGCTAGCGCCATCGCCGCAGAGAAAGTCTATGTGGAGTAATGAATAGAAGGGCGTTGAGGCAGAGGATGATGAAGAAAAAATGCAGTGTGCCCGCATGGCGGCTTTAGTGTAGTAGGACGGGGAGGAGGAGGCCGAAAAGAATGGCGATGATGACGGGGCGAATGTAGTAGGACGCAGAGAAGGAGGCCGAGAAGAACGACGATGACGACATCGCCATTGTAGTAGGACATGAGCGAGAAGGTCGAGAGGAACGACGTCAATGATGGCTTAACATGGGAGATGACACAGAGAGGAACGGCGACCGAGCGAGTGTAGTAGGACGTGGGAGAGGAGGTTGAGAGGAACGAAGCTAACGGTGGCGCTAATGCAACACGCCGGAGGGAATGACAATGGCGACGACACCATTGTAGTAGGACGCGAGTGAGGAGGCCGAGAGGAACGACGCCGATGATGGCTTCAGTGTAGCAGGACATGAGAGAGAGTGCAGAGAGGAACGACGACCGCGTGGGTGTAGTAGGACATGGGAGAGGAGGTTGAGAGGAACGACGCCGGCGGTGGCACTAGTGTAACAGCACGCGGGAGAGGAGGCCGAGAGGAGCGACGCCGGCGGTGACGCCGGTGTAGCAGGACAGAGGAGAGGAGACAAAGCTTAAGGAGTGTCATTAACACAAATCACACATATGCGTATATACTTCACGAGGAAGAAGTCAGATTTAATCGGCTACGCTCGTCGAAAAAGAAAATGTGCAACACGAAAGTCGTGTGAAACTATAAGATGAAGCTACTGATCAAAGGAGAATTCAAACGGTCGACTGTGCGCGACAGATCTGACAAAATTCATCCAAAACAGCTCCAAACATAAACACGCAATTAAACATTTATGGTCGACGAAACTACAAACTGATCACAAAAATGAAACCATAATATCAATGCACATCTTTTCCATGTAAGCTTATCTCAAATTGATGCACCATTGTGTGGATTAGAAGGGACCTAAGAAAGGAGATTAGAGAAGGAGCTTAATGGAGGTGGAATAAGAAATAACGTACATGGTGTATACCGGTCGCATGGTCTCGTGCAAGAGGGCCCACCATGTGCGCTCGAAGTTGGCTCGCCTCAGCCTGGCCGGTAGAAACGGCCGATTTGAGCGTTCCTCCAGATGCAGGCTGAGAGGTGCTTTGAGTTTCATGCGGGCCAATTTTTCCATGTGACCCTATGTGGATAGAGGATAGTCTAGATCAATTTTGAGAAAAATCTATCTCTATATAGATAGGTATCTATGTGGATAGAGATAAAGAGGTAACCAAACAGGCCGAAAATATCCCGCGCGGGCCTGGCTGGGCCTAATGCAGGCTACCAAACGCCTCCTTTGATGATGTCTTTTCCCCGGTCCTGTATGCCATGGAACGGTTTGAATTTTAATTTTCGGTGATCACAGTGTGCGGGTGTGCCCCTCCATGCAACATCATCTTCTTCGGCAAGTGGTGATGATAATACAAGGTGACTATGGTTTGATGATGTGCTCAGAGTACCATGCCTAGAGTTATTGAGTATGAGTGTTTTACTAGATAAAACAGAGGGACAAAGAAGGGCGAAGGAAATCACCACTGCCTTGTCGGCCCGTCCCCCTTGTGTTCACTGGTGCAGCTGTACCCCTCCATGTAGGTGGCGCGGCCGAAGGGGCGTCATCGTCGGAGCTGGATCCGTTGGAGGGCTAGCGAGGTTGGAGTCGTCGTGGGAGGAGGAGACGATGTCGGTCATCGTCCGGACCGTGCGCTCCTGTGCCTTGGCCAGCCGGGCAACCTTCTCCTTGGCCGTTGGCCTCCGCCGCAACCTCGCGCTCCGACTGCTCGATGGCGAGCCATAGTGCTTTGGTGTTTTTGTGCCGGAGCCGGCCGGCACGTGTCGGTCTCCGTCGTCATGAGGGAGCATTGGAGCACCATGGCGAGGAGTTGGTCCTTTGAATCCACCGGCGCACGGGCGGGCACGGTGCGTGGCCAGCGCCTCCCGGTCGCCGCCCTCTCCCTCGCCTACTGCCGCTTGTGGTGTGCGGCCCGCGCCTTGGATTATGGCGTCATCGTCCACGTCGGTTATGAGCCCAAATTATGTGATGTTTTTAGTCTTTATTTTGTGCCTATATGGTAGGCTTTATGAAATTTTACTGCGTTCGCGCATTGCTTTTTGTCGGTTTTCCCCGCGATACGTCTTTGGAAGTAAATGGTGCATTAAGGAAAGAACTCCAGGAAATGGCGATGAAATCATGTCAATTAAAGTGATTATTATCTACCATAAAAGAATGAAGCGGTTGGGAGGAAGTTGGAGGCCGCACAGAACCTCCAGAGAGCAAGCCGACCTATGGTAGGAGCACAAGCGCTCGTACCAGTGATTGTACAAAGCGCCACCGCCTCCTCCTGGTCGACTACTTCCACCTTGCGAGATCGGATCGGAGATCAGACGCACATAGATACCAGACTCATCTAGAACGTAGAACCCTAGCCTCCCAAAGGCATCCAGAGGGGGAATTAGCAATCAGGAGATCGCCATATTCACCAGAACATACAAGGGGGCGCGACATCATCACCCTCCGTCACCCATCATCATCATCATCATCATCATCATCATCCATCTCATTGTAATAACGAACCCTTGTGGATCACTACGTGTATTACTTGTTTGATCCATCCATGTTTACCACCGTCATCCATGTGATGATTGTTGTTCCTATGTACGTGTAGAACCCTTAGTTCTCGGGGACATGGATGAACCTTGATATGTATATGAGCTGAAACGTTAATAAGGATATAAAATCCTCTGTTGAATGCGTGAACGTTGTGAAGGGGTCCCACTCAGCATTTTCGTCGTAAGGCCACGAAGAGAATTACTTTCATTGTAAAGGTTAGCAAGTGGTTGTAATTCGAGGGGACAGTAAAAGCTCTCACTCCTAGTATTTGCAATTGATAGGGGAATTACAGAGAAAACTTAGAGAGGCCGCGTCCAAGGGGAAACCCTTAATTACCATAGTGATGAACTACAAGGGAAACTATGGTAGTGGCATTGATGTCGGCTAGGACTAGGTCGGTATTTCCCCAAAGAGGAAGGGATGATGCAGCACAGCGACGTTAGGTATTTATCTCAGTGAAGAAACCAAGGTTATCGAACCAGTAGGAGAACCAAGCAACACAACGTAAACAACCCCTGCACACAGATAACAAATCCTCGCAACCCAGCGTGTAAAAGGGGTTTTTAATCCCTTTCGGGTAGCGGCGCCCCAAGATGGGCAAACGAACGTGAGGAAATTGTAGTAGATTGATAGATCGAATGCCAAACAAAATAAATAATAATAAATTGCAGCAAGGTATTTTTGTATTTTTAGTTTAATAGATCTGAAAATAAATGAAAAGGAAAAGTAGATCGCACAGGCAAATATATGAGAAAGAGACCCGGGGCCGTAGGTTTCACTAGTGGCTTCTCTCGAGAAAAATAGCAAACGGTGGGTAAAGAAATTACTATTGGGCAATTGATAGAACTTCAAATAATCAAGTCGATATCCATGCAATGATCATTATATAGGCATCACGTCCAAGATTAGTAGACCGACTCCTGCCTGCATCTACTACTATTACTCCACGCATCGACCGCTATCCAGCATGCATCTAGTGTATTAAGTTCATGGAAAAACGGAGTAATGCAATAAGAACGATGACATGATGTAGACAAGATCTATCTATGTAGAGATAGACCCCATAGTTTTATCCTTAGTAGAAATGATACATACGTGTCGGTTCCCCTTCTGTCACTGGGATCAAGCACCGTAAGATCGAACCCACTACAAAGCACCTCTTCCCATTGCAAGATAAATAGATCAAGTTGGAAAAACAAAACGTAAATATCAGAGAAGAAATACGAGGCTATAAGCAATCATGCATAAAAGAGATCAAAGAAACTCAAATACTTTCATGGATATAAAAAGATATAACTGATCATAAACTCAAAGTTCATCAGATCCCAACAAACACACCGCAAAAGAGTTACATCATATGGATCTCCAAGAGACCATTGTATTGAGAATTCAGCGAGAGAGAGGAAGCCATATAGCTACTAAGTACGGACCCGAAGGTCTACAAAGAACTACTCACGCATCATCGGAGAGGCACCAATGGAGGTGGTGAACCCCATCTGAGATGGTGTCTAGACTGGATCTGGTGGTTCTGGACTATGCGGTGGCTGGATCAATATTTCGTCGACTCCCCTAGGGTTTTGGGAATATTGGGTGACGACGACATGTACCTAGGGTAGGGTAATAGGCCTGACCTAGAAACCCTTCCCAAGGACACTGCCCTACAGTCAAATGCATTCAAAGTGTAGCAGCATTTACCGACTGAAATCACCTCAGAGTGCAACCCACTCGACCAACAATTCCACTCGGATAACCCAATTCCATTCGACCAGGATATAGTCATTCGACCATACCAGAAACCACTCGGAGTACAGAAGATCTAAAGTCACTCAGCATGGCAACGGTCAGGAGTTAACTCCATAGTCTTAATGATCATTTATATGTCTTTATTATACGCGTTACGAGTAACGTCTCACCTTAATGTACATTGAACCCCTTGTAACGTGGGCTGGCTGGGGTCCTGGTGCACTCTATATAAGCCACCCCCTCCACTGGCACAAGGATTCGGACCCCCCTGTAACTTCACGCATAATCCAGTCGACCAAGCCTCTGGGCACCGAGACGTAGGGCTGTTACTTCCTCCGCGAAGGGCCTAACTCGTAAATCTTTCATGCACAACCTCACCGTAGCTAGGATCTTGCCTCTTCCTACGTACCCCCTATTCTACTGCCAGACTTACTCCCACGACAGTTGGCGCCCACCTTGGGGCAGGTGTCTTAGAGACTTCCGGTGAGGTTGCAATTTTCTTGATCTTCATCATCATGGTTTCCGGCAGTGGTTTGGCTGAGGGCCGCGAGATCCGTCTCGGCACGCTTGTTTTCATCGCCGACGAAGCCGCCTGGCTCCAGGAGGCCCCCCTCGACGTCGAGACGCTCCCTGTCCGCGGGGCGATGCACTTTTGCGCGTGTGTCCACGACGTCCTCTTGCGGCAGCCGTCGACCCAGTATCGGTCGGCTCCCACAGCGTCTTCGCTCCCCGCTGCTCGGCATCGCAAGCGATCCGGTCGATCGCGGCTTCAGTGGTGGGTAAAGCATGCGGTGGCTCGTCAGTCGGCCACCCCTCAAGTCGCGGCAATCGAGCCCGACGAATCTCTCTACGAGCTATTCGACCTGCCGACTGGCTCCGTCGAGACCCTGTCCGAGTGCGACAGCAGCGACCCTGCGGCGGAAGTCTTGATGGTCGACACGCCACGCAGCCCGCCTGGTTTCCATCGCAGCAGCGGCGGTGATGGTGGTGGTGATCCGTCGCATGTTCACGAGGAATATCGTCCTGAAGCCCTCACTTCGCAGCAGAGGGAGGAGCTGCACCATCGCAACGTGGAGGCGCTCCACACTCCCATCGTCGGAGAGACCTCCGAGGCTTGGGCCTTGGAGGCTGTGCGCCTAGCCACTTTGGCTGAGCGCGCGCGACTGGAGAATCTTCAACATTCACTCGACGAGCGCGCTCGACGTCAGATCCCCGAATCCAGTCGACGACCGCGACAATTGTTCCCGCCTGAACCTCAGGTATACCGCACTCCGATTCAGAATCTCACAGCTGCATCCCGTATAGTAGAGTCGATTCAGCCGTCCCAATCAGAGGCTAGAAGAGGCTTGATGCAGATCCGAGCACTGCTCCGGGCAGCAGGCACTACTGCAGGATGCTGCTAACGCGACACTACGATCAGAGACCCGTCGAGAAACTGTGTGCGATGCAATAATCGCAAACAGTGCTGTATGAAAACCATCACAAATGTATAAAACGTTTGCGATGAAGGATGCATCAAACATGGTTCAGGTTTTAGTTGCGTGTGCGATGAAGGGCATACGGTTCAATTCAATTAACTGTTTGCGATGAGGAGGAACAAAAGAAACGGGCAGCCAGATGAAGGCGTGTGCGATACACATCATACGGTTCACTCGGATGAACTGTTTGTGATTAGGCAACACAAAAGAAACGGTCAACTAGATCAAGGTGTGTGCGATATTCGACATGCAGTTCACTCGGATTAACTGTTTGCGTTGAGACATGAGAACAGAAACGGTTCAACTTAACAAGACGTGTGTGATACACGGCAAACAGGTCTGTAATCAGAAATGTGTGTGAAGACCGATAATAACACAGACGGTTGCTGCTAATAAGACGTGTGTGTTGTGCGATGGGATTGCATACAGAACAACAACATACACACACACACACACACACACTTATAAGGACATGCTTGCATAACCAAATTAAACATCCACTTACATAGGTGGCTACTACAACCATGGCATTTACACACACCAAAGTAAACTATTACATGCATAATTACATAGGTGGCTACTACACACATGACATTTCCACACACCAATAAAGTAAACTATATATTACATGCATGATTAACTAGCATAAACGATCATCTGATCATCATCTACTTCTTGTGATGCTTGCTCTACTTGTGGCTCGATCCGGGCTCATCGATTTGGGTAACGAGGCACTTCCTCATGTCAACGATCCGCCTGTGCATCTCGTAGCATGTGTACACGCTCTTGGCCGCAAACCTGAGGTGAGGTCCATCCAGTTGCCGCATCCCGGCCCCGTGCCAGGATACGTGACTTGTTCTTTGGGCATCCTGCTTCATCTTTTCGTAGTAGGGGTCGATGATGGCTGAGGCGAGTTCGACCAAGGAGTCCTTCTTCGTGCTGCCCCAGACCGTGTACTGGTCATAGATTTCGACAAGGTTCTTGCAGGCCAAGCCCGTAACACTGAGCGCTTTTACATCATTGGTGGTATCCACCGTGGCGAACTTGTAGTCAGTGCTGTTGACAAACCTATTGAAACGGTCGCAAGGCTCCGTGGCCATGCAATAGTGGTAGATGAGGACATGATGGCGCACGCACAACTGGGCAACGAAAACCTTCTGATCTATGCCGGGACGATCGACGGTGTACTGGAGGTCGATGCCGACCACCTTGTACGTGTCTCCAGCAAGCAACTGCTCAACGGTGTTGATGTAGTCGTCCACCACGGCCGGGTCGTTGGTGTACACCACCGAGAGATCTGTCTCCCTCGTGTGGGTCTCCACTCTATGCTCGCAGAACTCCATTGGAGGCCGCCGGACATCCCCTCTCTATGTGTCATCGTGGGTGTCCTTGTTGTGTTGTGGGGCGCGATCGAAAGGTTGAAGAGACTAAGGTTATAATGGCTAGGGGAATTAAAGGGGAAGCCGGACGGCCAGGAATATCGGCAGGCCCTGATGGCAGTTCTAATTTGCAGCGCGTAACTCCATCGTGCCGCACGTAACTGCATCGCGTGGCAACGCGCGCGGCGCAACCGCATGCATATGGGACCCCCGACGTGATCGTGCGCATGCCCAACCACTGGCAGAGCGCACACGGAGGGACGCGAGCAGAGCGCTCCGCGGTCACCTCAAGGAAAAGTTGTCCACAAGCCGAGCGCGCCGATGGACACGAGCAGAGCGCGCCAACGGACGCGACAGAGCGTGCCGCGGCGCCTAACGGCGAGCACAGCGTGCTGCGGTGCCTAACGGCGAGCAGAGCTTGCCGAGGGACGCGAGCAGAGGACGGCACAGTGATACGTGGCAAATAAGACGAACTATGCGAGCGATGTCGGAGACATCAAGCATGAATCAGATTAGAGTTGCGTGTGCGATACGTGGCAGACAGTTGATCCATTAGAGCTGTTTGTGATGGAATAAGCCGTGTGTGTTGCGGGCAAACGCTTGCTGGTGTATAACCTTAAATTTAACCAAAAAAGTGTTAATGCATGTTACAAAAATTGTATAGCTGGAAACTATGTTCCAATACGACTCCAACGATATAATCTATGGCGACATGCATTCGTATTTTATTAGTTAAATCCTACTTATATACCAGGACGGGGGTATAGTAGGTAATTAAATCACAACTTTTTTTATTAACTTTATGTGTATGTGTCCTCTCGTCCTCCTCTCGCACGTCTTGTCACCCTGCTCCCGCAGACGGCTTACAGCGCAAGCTTGCGCAGCGCGCGCGGGCATTCTCTTGGCCAAACGGTGGCGCCAATGAACCGTCGGTGAGCCTGTTCCCACGCAACCTTGCAGGTTTCCGCACAAGCTTCCCTTCCCGACTCGGTGAAATCCCCCAAAATCCCAATGCTTACCGGCCTGCTATAAAAACCCTCATGGCCGACGAGTCCTGCGTCGCATTTTCCCCTCCCTCCCTGTATCTTATCTCGTTTGCTTCTTCCACAATCGCCAATGGCACCGGTACGTCGTCGTCGCTCAGCTACTCCGCCGTCATCAGAGGACAGCTCCAGCTGGGAGGCTACAGCGCGGCGGCGGCACAGTCCCCGGCGTAGTGTAGTGCGCGTGGCGTCCCTGTTGGGTGTGCGCGGAACACCCACCACACGCTTCGCCGCCGCTGCCCGTCGGCAGCTGTTGCCGGCCGCCGTTGCCACCACACCACCGTCGAAAGCCAGGGCCATCTCCCACTCCGCCGCCATGACCCGAAGGCGGGAGGTGGCCGTCGTGGCCGCCACCCCACTGCCGGCCACCGTGGCCGCCAGCCCACCGTCGACCGCCGGGATCATCACCCGCTCCGCCACCGCCGCCCGAAGGAGGGAGGCGGAGGTGGAGGCCCGCACGTGCGTCAGCGACCTTGCGCGCTACATCAAGTTCCCGCGGGAGGAGGAGGAGCGCCTCGTCGAGCATGCAAAGAGCCTTACCGCAACCGTGGCCACAGCACACGCCGACGCAGAGCGTGGAATCATGAGATCTATGTGCAGCCCGGCCGCTTCGAGAGGGATCGTCTGGAGCGGCACTGGGCGTTCGAGCTGGCGAGCGTCGCTGAACGTGCAGCAGCGGCAGGCGCCGTATTGCATTTGTCCAGCTTGTCGGTAGGCTCCTCCTCCTCCTCTGCCTCTTACTGAGCACGCTCGGCAGAGGAGAGGCTGCCGGAAGTAGCACAAAGCCCCTCCGTGGTAGTAGTAGTATTTAGGGGCTATTTTGTTCAGTTCATCTGACTATTGATCTGTGGTCGAACTGTACAACGTACTTAAAATTAGCTAGTATATATAGTTGAACTAGCTATTTCAGTACGTGGTTGGCAACAATCAGGGAGAAGTTTGGTCAGTTCAGCTGTCGAGTTGAACTGTTTGTATAAATTAAGAACGACTGCTTAATCTATGAATGAAATCTATGCTTAATTACTGAATTTTAGTTGCAAAAATTACATAGTGCTAATGATTTCTAGCTGCATATTTTGACAAATCGCAGTGTTACAACGATTGACAAATGGCAACGTTACTCAATCAACAAATGTAAATCTTTCCAATATGACAAATGGTAACATACCCAATATGACAGATGCAAATCTTACCAAATTGTTTGTACGTGGTTGCACATGGGTCATCCAAAACAACCGTTTGCGTTGAAGGGATGCACAAATCCTGCGCTGCTCTCACTTTGCATACGGGTGTTCTATCTAAATCGTTTGCAATCAAGAGCTGCAAAAATCCTGCTCGGCACATTTTCTCTTGGCTTCCTAGGGAAGCTGTCGGTTTGCATACGGGTATTCTAACTAAAACGTTTGCGATGTGTGTTTTATATTTAAAAAGCGAATTAAACTGCGGCTTGGGCGCCATTAATGGAGAGGATGCGACCAAGGCGGGCGGCCATGGAAGTCAAAGGGCTCGCTTCCCAGTGAGCCTGCGCAGCGTACAACTCGCACGCTTCCCGGTGATCCTGCACACTCGAGGACAACTTGCACGCCTCTCGGTCAGCCTGCGCACCGGATGACGCTCGCACGCCTCCCGTTTAGTCAAGGTCAAGCAGCTGTCCGCACGGCACCTTCTACATCCATTAAAACCAAGACATGTGTCTTCACGTGAATGGTTAACAAAATTTTGGATTTACTAGAATTTAAAAACCAGGCATCTCAATGTTTTGCCGGCAATCAACGGTGCCCTGGTGTTTGAAATTCATTCCCATTTTTTGCATGGGACCTAAGCATGCACCCAAGGACACAGATTTGATTTTTCAACCAATTTATATGCACTGGAGCATGTGCATGTAGTTCAAATTTTAATTATGCACATAAATGCATTAAAAACTCAGTTAATGCATAAAAATGTCCAAACGAACCCCGAAAAATCACAAAAATTCACACAACACTCCTGTTGTTCTATGTTGACACGAAAAAAATTGAAAGCAATAAGAGGCAATGGATATCGTTTCGTCCCCAGAGGTGGGACGTTCCCTACTGAAAACCATCATGCTTGTTGTGAGAAGCTCCGGTTTGTGAGAAACATATACTCAAACCTGCCCCAAATGGGACAAAATTTGTACCACGACATGTGGATGCTACTCCATGATAGCATGCCAAGTTTCATGAATTTCAGACGAGTTTTGGATTTACTATAATTTAAAAACCAGGCATCTCAATGTTTTGCCGGCAATCAACGGTGCCCTGGTGTTTCAAATTCATTCCCATTTCTTGCATGGGACCTAAGCATGCACCCAAGGACACATATTTGATTTTTCAACCAATTTATATGCACTAGAGCATGTGCATGTAGTTCAAATTTGAATTAGGCACAAAATGCATTGGAAACTCAGTTAATGCATAAACTGTCGAAACGAACCTCGAAAAATTCCAAAATTGAACACAACACTCTTGTTGTTCTATGTGACACTCAAAATTTATCGAAATCAATATGAGGCAACGGATATCGTTTCGTCCGCAAAGGTGGCACATTCCCTACCGAAACCATCACGCTTGTTGTGAGAAGCTCTGGTTTGTGAGAAGCTTATACCCAAACCTGCCCCAAATGGGACAAATTTTTTACCACGGCATGTTGATGCCGCTACATGATAGCATGCCAAGTTTCATGAATTTCAGACGAGTTTTTGATTTACTAGAATTTAAAAACCAGGTATCTCAATGTTTGTGGCCGAGTAACGGTGGCAGGGTGTTTGAAATTCATTCTCATTTCTTGCATGGGATCTAAGCATGCAACCAAGGACACATATTTGATTTTTCCGTAAGTTTATATGCACTTGAGCATGTGCATGTAGTTCAAATTTGAATTATGCGCATGATAACCCACAAGTATAGGGGGTCGCAACAGTTTTCGAGGGTAGAGTATTCAACCCAAATTTATTGATTCAACACAAGGGGAGCCAAAGAATATTCTCAAGTATTAGCAGTTGAGTTGTCAATTCAACCACACCTGGATAACATAATATCTGCAGCAAAGTATTTAGTAGCAAAGTAGTATGGAAGTAACGGTAACGGTAGCAAAAGTAACAGTGATGGTTTTGTAGTGATTGTAACAGTAGCAACGGAAAAGTAACTAAGCGAAGAACAATATGTGAAAAGCTCGTAGGCATTGGATCGGTGATGGAGAATTATGTCGGATGTGGTTCATCATGTAACAGTCATAACATAGGGTGACACAGAACTAGCTCCAATTCATCAATGTAATGTAGGCATGTATTCCGAATATAGTCATACATGCTTATGGAAAAGAACTTGCATGACATCTTTTGTCCTACCCTCCCGTGGCAGTGGGGTCCTAACAGAAACTAAGGGATATTAAGCCCTCCTTTTAATAGAGTACCGGACCAAAGCATTAACACATAGTGAATACATGAACTCCTCAAACTACGGTCATCACCGGGAGTGGTTCCGATTATTGTCACTTCGGGGTTGCCGGATCATAACACATAGTAGGTGACTATAGACTTGCAAGATAGGATCAAGAACTCACATATATTCATGAAAACATAATAGGTTCAGAGCTGAAATCATGGCACTCAGGCCCTAGTGACAAGCATTAAGCATAGCAAAGTCATAGCAACATCAATCTCAGAACATAGTGGATACTAGGGATCAAACCCTAACAAAACTAACTCGATTACATGATAAATCTCATCCAACCCATCACCGTCCAGCAAGCCTACGATGGAATTACTCACGCACGGCGGTGAGCATCATGAAATTGGTGATGGAGGAAGGTTGATGATGACGATGGCGACGGATTCCCCTCTCCGGAGCCCCGAACGGACTCTAGATCAGCCCTCCCGAGAGAGTTTAGGGCTTGGCGGCGGCTTCGTATCGTAAAACGTGATGAATCTTTTTCTCTGATTTTTTCTCCTCGAACACGAACATATGGAGTTGGACTTGAGGTCGGTGGAGCACCAGGGGGCCCACGAGGTGGGGGGCGCGCCCTAGGGGGCAAGCGCGCCTCCCACCCTCGTGGACAGGGTGTGGGCCCCCTAGTCTTGATTCTTTCTCCAGTATTTTTTATATATTCCAAAAATATTCTCCGTGAAGTTTCAGGTCATTCCGAGAACTTTTGTTTCTGCACAAAGATAACACCATGGCAATTCTGCTGAAAACAACGTCAATCCGGGTTAGTTCCATTCAAATCATGCAAGTTAGAGTCCAAAACAAGGGCAAAAGTGTTTGGAAAAGTAGATACGACGGAGACGTATCAACTCCCCCAAGCTTAAACCTTTGCTTGTCCTCAAGCAATTCAGTTGATAAACTGAAACTGATAAAGAAAAACTTTTAAAAACTCTGTTTGCTCTTGTTGTTGTAAATATGTAAAGCCAGCATTCAAGTTTTCAGCAAAGATTATGACTAACCATATTCACAATAACACTTAGGTCTCATGTTTACTCATGTCAATGGCATAATCAACTAGCGAGCAATAATAATAAATCTCGTATGACAACACTTTCTCAAAACAATCATGATATGATATAACAAGATGGTATCTCGCTAGCCCTTTCTGAGACCGCAAAACATAAATGCAGAGCACCTTTAAAGATCAAGGACTGACTAGACATTGTAATTCATGGTAAAAGAGATCCAGTCATAGTCATACCCAATATAAATTAATAGTAATGGATGCAAATGACAGCGGTGCTCTCCAGCTGGTGCTTTTTAATAAGAGGGTGATGACTCAACATAGAAGTAAATAGATAGGCCCTTCGCAGAGGGAAGCAAGGATTTGTAGCGGTGCCAGAGTTCGATTTTGAAATAGAGCTAAATAATATTTTGAGCGGCATACTTTCATTGTCAACATAACAACCGAGAGATGGCGATATCTTCCATGCTACACACATTATAGGCGGTTCCCAAACAGAATGGCAAAGTTTATACTCCCCCTCCACCAACAAGCATCAATCCATGGCTTGCTCAAAACAACGAGTGCCTCCAACTAACAACAGTCCCGGGGGAGTTTTGTTTGCAATTATTTTGATTTGATTTGTATAAAGCATGGGACTGGGCATCCTGGTGACCAGCCATTTTCTCGTGAGTGAGGAGCGGAGTCCATTCCTCTTGAGAATAACCCGCCTAGCATGGAAGATACAAACAACCCTAGTTGATACATGAGCTATTCGAGCATGCAAAACAGAATTTCATTTGATGGTTTGGAGTTTGGCACATACAAATTTACTTGGAACGGCAGGTAGATACCGCATATAGGAAGGTATAGTGGACTCATATGGAATAACTATGCAGTTTAAGGGATTGGATGCACAAGCAGTATTCCCGCTTAGTACAAGTGAAGGCTGGAAAAAGACTGGGAAGCGACCAACTAGAGAGCAACAACAGTCATGAACATGCATTAAAATTAATAAACATCGAGTGCAAGCATGAGTAGGATATAATCCACCATGAACATCAATATCATGAAGGCTATGTTGATTTTGTTTCAACTACATGCGTGAACATGTGCTAAGTCAAGTCACTCGAATCATTCAAAGGAGGATACCACCCTATCATACCACATCACAACCATTTTAATAGCATGTTGGCATGCAAGGTAAACCATTATAAACTCCTAGCTAATTAAGCATGACATAAGCAACTATAATCTCTAATTGTCATTGCAAACATGTTTATTCATAATAGGCTGAATGAGGAACGATGAACTAATCATATTTACAAAAACAAGAGAGGTCGAGTTCATACCAGCTTCTCTCATCTCAATCAGTCCATCATATATCATCATAATTGCCTTTCACTTGCACGACCGAATGATATGAATAATAATAATAGTGCACGTGCATTGGACTAAGCTGGAATCTGCGAGCATTCAATAAACAGGAGAAGACAAGGCAATATGGGCTCTTGGTTAAATCAACAATAATGCATATAAGAGCCACTTTAACAATTCCATTATGGTCTTCTCCTATCGACCACTAAAGAAAAGAAAAGAAATAAAACTATTTACACGGGAAAGCTCCCAACAAACAAAAGAAGAACGGGAAATCTTTTTGGGTTTAGGTTTATCAAACACACAAGAAGAAAGCATAAAAGGAAATAAACTAGCATGGACATTACAGTGAAAAAGTATGAGCACCGACATCTAGCAATGAGTGTGTGAACATGAATGTAATGTCGGTGTGAAATACATACTCCCCCAAGCTTAGGCTTTTGGCCTAAGTTGGTCTACTGCCATGGATGGCCTAGCGGATATCCAAAGTTATAGCTGGGGTCGTACTGAGATGCAGCGGCTATTGCAGCTTGGAGGCGAGCTTCCCTCGTCCTCCTCTCGTACTCATTTGCCTCCTCCCTGGTTATGACATATCTCCTCTTTGCCTGAAAGTCAAAGAGAGTAGGAGCAGGGAGGACAATACTGACGGCGTGACGCCTGTCAAAGATTAGTCGGTACTGGAGAGGCGGTTCATTCCTCTCAACAAACCGATGGTGAACCATGGCATTAAAATCTAGATAAGAAGGAGGCAATTCCATATCATAATCACGAATAGGTATTTCAAGAAAATTAGCTAGACGGGTTGCATAAATCCCACCAAAGAAATCTCCATTAAATCTATTATTATGCAACCTACGTGCAACAATGGCTCCCAAATTATAATGTTTATCTCCTAACACAGTGCTCCTGAGAACACTGAGATCAGGGACACACATGTGGCATGCTTCATCCTTACCATTTACGCACCTACCTATGAAGAGAGCAAAATAATGTATAGCAGGAAAATGAGTGCTCCCTATGGTAGCTTGTGTTATATCTCTAGACTCCCCCACAGTTATACTAGCAAGAAAATCTCTAAACTCATATTTGCGAGGTTCACTAGGACTACCCCATTGTGGAAGTTTGCAAGCAGTATTAAAATCCTCTAAGTCCATAGTATAAGAATTTTCATAAAGATCAAATAGGACAGTTTGAGATTTGCGTGATGATGAAAATTCAAACCTCGTCACAAAGGAATCAGTGAGATAGTGGTACTGACGGCACTTATCTGCCTCGAAGCTCACAAGATCAGCGTTACACACATATGCATTAAATTCTTCCTTGATTCCTGCTCGGTCCATGAAATCCTCTAAAGGCCATTCACAAGCCCGCACTTGAGCTTCCCTTGGTGGTTCATCGTCGGCATCGCGCATTGCGAGCCTGGGTCCTTGCTTCCTTGCAGGGCCACCTTGGTACATTTTCCTAAACATATTTCTTTCTCTGAAAAATTTCTGGAAATTTTAGTAACTTCAAATAAAAGTGAACAAAACTCAACAAAATTGATAGCAACTACTCCCACAAGTGCCTAGAGACTATATCAAGCATTAAAACTACTTGGAACCATATAAATTTGACATGCAAGCTCAAGAAGATGGTCACCTAGGCAGCACAAATTTGCAATGAACAGAGCACTAGAACAAAAACTAATTGGACCATTGGAGGAGTCACATACCAAGGAACAATCCCCCAAAGCAGTTTTGTGAGAGGTACTTTGAGCTAGGTGATCGAAAATAGCAGCAAAATGAGCTAGAAATCATGCTTGAGCTGGTTGGTGATTTTTTTGGGAGGAAGGAGTGTGTGGTTGCTGGAATAAGTGGAGGGGAGCCACCATGGGCCCACGAGGCAGGGGCGCGCCCTGGACCCTCGTGGTCAGGTGCTTGCTCCCCCTGCTGTGTTCTCAGTGCCAGATATTCTCAAATATTCACTACTTGAATCTGGTAATTTGCCGTCTGCCAACTCTTTGCCGTCCGCCAGCGGACGGCAAAGAGCCTCTTTGCCATCCGCTTCCACATAGCGGACGACAAAGAATGGGCAGATGGCAAAAAGTCTATTTGTCGTCCGCTTTTGCTTTGCCATCAGTTGGCTGACGGCAAAGAGCTAGAAGGCAGACGACAAAGGGCCAGGTGGGCCCCACATGGCATGGCGTGGCTAGGTCAGCTTCTTTGTCGTCTGCCTGGTCTTTGCCGTCTACCTTCTGGACCTTTGCCGTCCACTGGCGGACGACAAAGAAATGGCCCAGCTAACGGCTGTCTCCCCCCTCCTATGCTAGCTCTCTGTCTCTCCAGCCCCACCCCCTCTCTCTCCCCTCTCTCCCAACTCAACAGCACCCGTGCCCCCAACTCAACCGCGCCCGCGCCCGCAACGCCGCCGTCGAACACCGCCGCCGCCCGGACGCTGCCGCCACCCCACCCCGCCGCATCACCACCCCGCCGCCCCGGAGCCCTGCGGCCCCGTCGCCACCACTGCCCGGCGCTCCCTCCGCCGGGCCAGCGCCGTCCCGCCGCCGCCCCCACACTGCCGCCGCCCCACCCTGCCGCAGCACCACCCCGCCGCCCCGGAGCCCTGCGGCCTCGTCGCCACCACCGCCCGACGAGCGCCACCCCGCCGCCCCGAAGCCCCACGGCCCCGTCGCCACCACCGCCCGGTGCCCCTCCGCCCGTCCAACACCCTTCCGCCGCCGAGCAACCCCGGCGCCCGGCGCCCCTGGGCCTGCCGCAGGCGAGCTCCGGCCGCACCCCTCTTCTCCTCTTTTTTTTGTTTTTTGTTTTTTAGTTTAGATTACTTTTAGTTTTGTTTTAGATTTAGTTTGGTTTAGATTACTGTTAGTTTGGTTCTTAATTTAGTTTAGTTTAGATTACTTTTAGTTTGGTCTTAGGTTTAGTTTAGTTTTAGGTTTATGTTTAGTCATGAAAAAAACTAAGAATAATTAGAAGAAGAGGAGGAGAAGAAGAATAGCTAGGTTTAGGTGTAGTTTTTTCCTGTTTTGTTTTAGGTTAATTAGTGCTAGGTTTAAGAAGAAGAAGAAGGAGAAGAAGAAGAAGAAGAAGAAGAAGAGGAGGAGGAGGAGGAGAAGAAAGAAGAAGAAAAAGAAGAAGAAGAAGAAGAAGAAAGAGAAGAGGAGGAGGAGGAGAAGAAGAAGAAGAAGAAGAAGAAGAAGAAAGAGGAGAGGAGGATAAGAAGAAGAAGAGAAGAAGAAAAGGAAAAAAAGAGACCCCAACCCGACTCCCGACACCCGACACCCCGACACCTCGGCACGACACCCCGACCCCGACCCCCGACACCCTGACACCACACCCCGACCCCGACCCCCGACCAACTGACACCTTGACACCACACCCCGACCCACACGCCGACACCCTGACACCCCGACCCCGACACGACACCCCGGCACGACACCCCGACCCCGACACCCCGACACCCTGACACCACACCCCGACCCCGACCACCGACTCCCGGACACCTGACACCCCGACCACCGACACCCTGACACCACACCCACCCTTACCCCGACCCCGACACCCTGACACCACACCCACCCTTACCCCGACCCCGACACCCTGACACCACACCCCGACCCCGACCCTGACACCCCGACCCCGACATGAGATCCCGACACGACACCCCGACCCCATATATATTTGTGTTGATCGGGTGTATTTTTATTATGATACACTTAAATTATATACATAATATTATGTTCATGTCAGGTATCCAATTTTTTTATGTTGTACTAATTTCGTTTACTTTTTGTCATTGCAGGTGTTGACAGGATGGTGGGCAAGGGTCCAGAGCGCCCCGATCCTCCTGCGAGCGCTACTGGGAGGGGTGATTCCATTATTCCAACCCAGCCCCTCCGGAGAGCGCTGCTAGACAGTATGCAGACAACTGCGGCGGGCGCTTCTTCTTCGGCTGGGAGAGGTCGGGGGAGGACGAAGAAGCCTGCTAGAGGTGGACGTGGCAGCGGGAGAGGTAGGAAGGCTGTCATGCCTTCCCCGCCGCCACCCTCAGCTGATTCACCCGACCACAGGAGTGCTCCGTCTGACGTGGACCCGTCTCGGACTCCGGTCCATGAGCCTCCGGTCGCTGATCCTTCCCCCGACCAGACTCGGGTCGCCGATCCTTTGCCCCACATGAGTCCGGTCCCAGAGTCTTTGTCTCAGAAGACTCCGGTCACGGGGTCTTCGTCCCAGAAGACTCCGGTCACGGGGTCTTCGGCCCACGAGACTCCGGAGGCTAGTTGCTCGGAAGATGGTAGCGAGGAGACCTTTTCAGATGATAGCTACAGCGACGACGAGCTGGTTGAGAAGGGCAAGAAGGTCTACAAGCGTGGCTGTACAAAGCTCCCGCCCGTGTCGACGACCCCCGACCAGAGGTGGTTGATTGCGCCTAAAGGGTTGAAGTAAGTGCATTTACTATTTTTAACCTTTTGCCTTCATGTTCCTTCAAATTAATATCTAATGCGTTGGCCTTGTCATACTGCAGGGGCTGGGTACGCCCCCGTGGTTCCTGTAGGCCCAACCAGGTCCTTGGTGTGCTTTGCCGGCAGCACTTCCTTGGGTGGGTCATGTTGCCCGGTGAGGGTCAGGTTCCACAGCTAGCACTGACCTGGGAGCTGTAGTTGGTTGCCCGGCCCTGCCGGAGGAGAGGGTCGACGGTGTCTTGTGCGAGACGGTGGCTGACATTGTCTTCCGTCGGTTTTGGGTAATTTCTCTTTACGGAATTAAAAATCAACACTACCTAGTGATTGTACTAATCAGTGTTGTCTTGTTTGAATGCAGACCTTCTACAGGGTTTCAGAGGGAGAGCAGGAGGCCGCGTGTATGGTTGTCGAAAACGAGTGCAAGCGCCTACTTCAGAACTTAAGGCACGAGGCTCGGGTGCAGGCCGTTCGAGACTACTACGCCTCGAAGGGTATTAGGAGGGGCAAGCAGAAGTGTCACCGCAAGTCTCTGAGTAAGGAGAAGTACATGCAGGTAATTACCTATTCTTAAGGCCTTGAACTTAGTTTTCTTGATTTGATTCATAGGCGTAGTGCTGAAATTTCTCTTGACTCACTTAGGTGCCCCCGAGATGGTGTGTGGATAAGATGGACTATTGGGAGGCGTTGGTGGATGCGTGGTGCTCTGCCCAATGGAAAGTCGAACACCAAAGGGCCAGGATAAACGTGACCAAATGGAAGGTGTGCCACATCATCAAGGGAGCTCCAACCTATTTGAGTACGGGGATAACTGGGTATGTGGTTTGCTACATGATTCATGCAATTCATTCTTCATGCTAGATAGTTCATTTATGACATATTTAGCTCTAAAATGACATAATAACCTTAGAGCTCTATAAAATGACTTAATATGCTTTAGTCAGTTAAAAAATGGCATAACTACCTTCGATAGCTCAATAACGACCTAAACTAATCTTAGCTAGTTCATTCATGACATAATTAGCTCTAAAATGACATAATAACCTTAGATAGCTCTATAGAATGCCTAAATATGCTATAGTTAGCTCTAAAATGACATAATAACCTTGGATAGCTCAATAATGACATAATTAGCATACTTTGGTAAAAAATGGCATAATAATCTTGGTTACCTCGATAATGACCTAAACTTAGCTTATTTTCCTCGAAAATGACATAATAACCTTTCTTAGCTCCAAAATGACCCATTTACATAGCAATATCATTCTTCATGCTAGCTTGAGCCCTTAACTAATATTTTGTTCCTCTCTCTCAGGCGCACCACCACAAGAAGCCTGTGCCAGGTCTGTTCGACCTGTATGGCATGGTCCATATGGCCCCGTACAAGAAGGCCAAGCCATTCACGGAGTCTAACCTAGATGATCCAGAGAGCTTCACCAACAAGACCTCCCACCACAAGCTTGTGAAGTACAGACACGAGGGGAAGGCGAGGAAAGGGGAGGAATTTAACTCGAGCCAGGATCCTTTTGATACAGAGCTGGTGATGATATCTGGTGGCGGGAGGTCCCACTGCTCTCTAGCCATTGGTGATGGACTTATACGATGTCCTAAGACTCTCCCGCAGATCAAGAAGCGCCTGAGTAGCTCTGATCCTGAGATAACGCCTCGTGCACGGCCCGCAGAGATCGCCATGGCGGTTAGTTATACGGACTCTCTCACCTTTCCTCCGTTACATTGTGTGTGCGTCCGTCAATGATTACAATGCTAACGAGGAGTGGTGTGTTGCAGGCTATTGTTGAGAAAGAGAGATTGAAGACGAAGGAGCTTGTGGAGGAGGCAAAAAGGGAGGCACAAAAGGAGATGGAGGAGATGACGGCTAAGCTATTGGAGGAGGAGAGGAACCGGAACGACAGCGCTAACCGGGCCCTATACGAGCTCATCCTGGTACGTTTCTCGTGCATATTAGCCCAGTCATGCACGTAAAGTTCGCATTACTATCTAATATGACTGATTCGTGAGAACCAAATGTGCAGACCAAGTGCGAGAAAAATGGTCAGGCCCCTCCGCCGATGCCCCAGATTGCTCCGGCGACCACGGTGTGTTTGACTTGAATGGTCATTGCTTACTACTATTCACATTTCAGTTTGCGAACTTGCTAACGAGACATTATTGGAAATGATCTTTGGTGCAGCATGGCTCCCGACAAGCATCGACCACTCCTTCTGCCAACGCCGGAACCCCGACCGGTCCTTCACCTCCGTGATAACGGTATTTTTCTTCTTATTTAGCGTGTTTAGTCCATTTATGACATAATTTAGCCTATTTAGTCCACAAATGACATAATAAGATGAAGAAAATCAAGGAAGAGGAAGGAAAGAAGGAATAGGAAGAAAAGAAGAAGAAGAAGAACAAGAAGAAGAAGGAGAAGAAGAAGACTAGAAGAAGAATAAGAAGATCTTCTTCTTCTTCTTCTTCTTCTTCTTCTAGTCTTCTTCTTCTTCTAGTCTTCTTCTTCTTCTTCTTCTTCTTCTTCTTCTTCTCTTGCTTCTTCTCCTTCTTCTTCTTCTTCTTCTTCTTCTAGTTTTCTTCTTCTTCTTCTTCTTCTTCTTCTTCTCCAAAATGAAGTTAGCTCTAAGTTATATCAAAAATGGCATAATATGCTTAGTTAGGTGAAAAATGGCATAATTAGCTAGGTAAGCTCAAAAATGTAATTTTTCTTCTTATTTAGCCTATTTAGTCCATTTATGACATATTTTAGCCTATTTAGTCCACAAATGACATAATAAAATGAAGAATATCAAGGAAGAGGAAGAAAAGAAGGAATAGGAAGAAAAGAAGAAGAAGAAGAAAAGAAGAAGAAGTTTTCTACTTCTTCTTCTTCTTCAACTTCTTCTTCTTCTTCTTCTTCTTCTTCTTCTTCTACTTCTTCTTCTTGTTCCTCTTCTTCTTCTAGTCTTCTTCTTCTTCTTCTAGTCTTCTTCTTCTTCTTCGTCTTCTTCTTCTTCTTCTAGTTTTGTTGTTCTTCTTCTTCTTCTCCAAAATGAAGTAAGCTCTAAGTTATATCTCATAATATGCTTAGTTAGGTCAAAAATGGCATAATTAGCTAGGTAAGCTCAAAAATGGCATTTTTCTTCTTATTTAGCCTATTTAGTCCATTTATGACATAATTTAGCCTATTTAGTCCACAATTGACATAATAAGATGAAGAAAATCCAGGAAGTGGAAGAAAAGAAGGAATATGAAGAAAAGAAGAAGAAGAAAAAGAAGAAGAAGAAAAGAAGAAGAAGTTCTTCTTCTAGTCTTCTTCTTCTTCTTCTTCTAGTTTTCTTCTTCTTCTCCAAAATGAAGTTAGCTCTAAGTTATATCAAAAATGGCATAATATGCTTAGTTCACTCAAAAATGGCACAATTAGCTAGGTTAGCTCCATTTTACCTAAGTATGCTTACTTCTTCTTCTTCTTCATTTTCTTCTTCTTCTTCTTCTTCTTCTGATTCTAGTCTTCTTCTTCTAACTTTCTTGTTTCCCATTTTGCAGATTTAATTCACTATATGGAAGCTTGCATGGATGGAGTGCTTGTTTCCCTTTTCTTTTTTCGTTTGTATCGATAAAAAAATGTGGAACTTTGTTATATGGATGCATGCATGGAACAATGTGTTGGATGAACATTGTGATGTTAATGTAATATGTATGGATGGAACTCTGTTTCTTATTATGTATGTATGTTGTCATGGATGGAGCTATGTGTTGGATACATCATATGTCTGCTGTGCATGTGAAAAAAAATGTATATCTGTGTGTGAATTCCTGTGAAATTAAATGGATTCCAATAAAAACAGGGGATATGTAGCCTGTTTGCCGTCTGCTAGCAGACAACAAAGAGGACACGTTGCAGCTACCTGTACAACCTGGGAACACTGGCTGCCTATTTGGTCAGTTTGCCGTCTGCCAGCGGACGGCAAAGATTCAAATCACTTTGCCGTCTGCCAGCGGACGGCATAGCTGGCCACGTGGCAGCTTCCCAGTACTGCCTAGCTGAGCTCTTTGCCGTCTATCAGCGGACGGCAAAGAGCTTTGACTAACTTGTGTGCGTGTGACTGTGGACTCACTTGGAACAACTAGCTGCATCCACACAAGTACTAGGAGTGGTAGTGTACAACCAAAAAAATGATTAACCACTAGCACATATGCCCGTGCCTTGCAACGGGAAAAAGATGTTTTGTGCAAGCATAATGTCTCACAACACCGGATTCACTATGAAGAACATGCTACAACACAACATCCTTCTACAAAATAAACATAAAAAAATACGGTGCAATTTAGCCATGTTCATCTTTTCTTTGCCGAGCATAATCTCCCACGGATTTCATTTAAGTATAATCCTTTTTAATGGCATTTAACAATAAGCCTTTCATTAATTACCATGACGTCCTCACCCGTTTTAGTCGGGAATCAAATCCTTCCTTTTCTAATTTATTAGCCCCAACACATTGAAGCCTACATATCCTTCATTTTAATTATCCTACCTTTTTTACCTCAAATCATTCATGTAGAATTTATTAAGATCACAATAGTTCTTTTAGTTATTCCACCGGTTTACCCATAATCCTTTCTTTAATTAGCCATATCCGTTTAAACATTCTATTTCGGCTCACAATCCTTCCTTTATTAGCTCATTCGCTTAATTAGCTCGCTCTAAACATGATGACTACCACTCGTTTACTTAGAGCGAGTTGGGATTAGTAAATGTGAAAGACGCATAGGTCGTTGGTTGTTACATCGAAGAGCTAGACAGGAGGTCCTGTGTCTAATTCCCACAGTGTTGATTTATTTTGATCCAATTATTTTTCGCGGTCTCTATGAAAGCCCATAAAAGTCCCATCAACATACAAGTACCTGGCCCAGATCGCTTAGCATGTGTAAACCAAACGAAAAGGACTAAACCAAACCAAGAGTACCTATTCCCTTTAATAGTAGGTATTCTTTATAATAATATGTGCAAAAATACATTCGTTGTTCATGCAAATTTTAGTCAATTTTTTTTAAGATCCAAAATTATCGAAATAGGACATGCTAATCTTATAGAATATTTCTTTACCTACATCAACATACTTTCCTCCATGAAACAAAATAAAATTATGAACTTCTCCTTAAAAGAAATTAGGAACTCGGTAAAGTTTAGCCAATACCGCTCACAAAATTCGGAGAGAGATAGCATGCCTTCGCAACAACTATTATATTTTTGGGCTTGTTCGAGTGGGGATTTGTATATTTTCTAGATTTTAAAAATATTGTACTAAAATAGTGTTTGGGGCTCACCATGGTTCTTGTTAAAAACAAAGTCATATATGATATTTATTTTTTCGTTAACATTCTTAGTTTCACCGACAACTCAACATGGACATAGAAAAATCCCCAACGCAATAGGAAGCAGGCCTTGCATTAGAATTTCAACAACTGTGGTTTTGTCGGGAGTCAAAAGCTCACAAAAAATTTCGCTTTCCTTATTTACTTTTTCAAAGGTGGCATGATTTTTCCCTCGATTATTTTCCATTTCTCAATTTCCTTTCCTTCCTTGAATTCTCCTTTCTTTATTTCCTGGGACAACTCCTTGATAACCAGGAAACTTAAAAATGTATATAAACTGGTTGTATTGTGTGCAACAAACCGAGGTGGGACTAAACAAAACCAATCTTTGCGTCTCTATCTAACACAAAAGTGATGTAGCTAGATGGTACGTACCATCTATGGATAGACCACAGGTCATGTGTTCAAAACCCATGATTGAAACGCTTATTTTTTGCGTGGGCTGCCAGTGTAGTTGGGCCGGCTTATAGCACGCGGCAGGCCTTGTAGCTGGGCCAGCTTACAGCGCATGGTCCAGCCATGTTTAATTTAACGGGCTGAGGCCCAGCCAAGCGATGGGTGAACAGACTAGAAGCCAAAAACAATCGATCGACTGACGTACGGAGGCACTCTTGACGTACGATAAAAGGAAAGACGGACGGACGAAGGTACGAAAAAATGGGACGAAACAAAACGGGACCAAACCAAGAATACCTATTCCGTGACTCTTTGCCGTCCGCTGGCAGATGGCAAAGAGCGCCGTTAAACCCCTAACGGCACTCACGCCACCGCACTGCCGTCCGTTGTCTTTGTCGTCTGCTGGCCTCGGATGGCGGACGACAAAATCCTTTGCCGTCCGTTTTCAGGAAGCGGACGACAACGAAGGCCTTTACTGGCACGTGTTTAGACAGACAGTTTGCCGTCTGCTGGCGGACGGCAAAGAAGCTGATTCCAGAAAAAATCATATTTCAATTTTGGGGCATTTGGAGAACTTATATTTTCGGGGTATTTTGTTATTGCATGGATAATTCAAAAAACTGACAGAAAATACTATTTTTACTTTATTCATTCTAAATAACAGAAAGTAAATGGAGGGCACAGAAGGTTGTGCTTTCTAACTTCATCCATCTCATGCTCATCAAAATGGAATCCACTAAAAAGGTTGATCAGGTCTTGTTAACAAACTCATTCCGAATTGCATGAAACCGGAGAAATTTCGAATAACACTATGTTACCTCAATGGGGATATGGACGTCCCCAATAATAAGAATATCATATTTCTTCTTGACAGTAGGAAGAGGAAATTCAAAACCTCCAAAAATAATCGATGGAATTTTTCCAATAGAATTGATACTTTGGACTTGAGGTTGTTTCCTTGGAAAGTGTACCGTATGCTCATTTCCATTAAAATGAAAAGTGGCATTGCCTTTGTTGCAATCAGTAACAGCCCCTGCAGTATTCAAAAAGGGTCTTCCAAGAATAATAGGCATACTATCGTCCTCGGGACTATCAAGAATAACAAAGTCCGTTAAAATAGTAACGTTTGCAACCACAACAGGCACATCCTCACAAATACCGACAGGTATAGCAGTTGATTTATCGGCCATTTGCAAAGATATTTCAGTAGGTGTCAACTTATTCACATCAAGTCTATGATATAAAGAGAGAGGCATAACACTAACACCGGCTCCAAGATCACATAAAGCAATTCTAACATAATTTCTTTTAATGGAGCATGGTATAGTGGGTACTCCTGGATCTCCTAACTTCTTTGGTATTCCACCCTTAAAAGTATAATTAACAAGCATGGTGGAAATTTCAGCTTCCGGTATCTTTCTTTTGTTTATAACAATTTCTTTTATATACTTAGCATAAGGATTCATTTTGAGCATATCAGTCAAACGCATACGCGAAAAGATAGGTCTAATCATTTCAGCAAAGCGCTCAAAATCCTCGTCATCCTTTTTCTTGCATGGTTTGGGAGGAAAAGGCATGGGTTTTTGAACCCATGGTTCTCTCTTTACCGTGCTTCCTAGCAACAAAGTCTCTCTTATCATAATGTTGATTCTTTGATTGTGGGTTATCAAGATCAAAAGCAGGTTCAATTTCTACATCATTGTTATTACTAGGTTGAGCATCAACATGAACATTATCATTAACATTATCACTAGGGTCATGTTCATCACCAGATTGTGTTTAAGCATCAAAAATATGATTGGGATTCTCAGGTGTGTCTACATTAGGTTCACTAGAAGCATGCAAAGTCCTACCATTTTTCTTTTTCTACCTCTTAGAAGGACTAGGTGCATCTACATTAGTTCTGTAAGAATCTTGCTCAATTCTCTTGGGGTGACCTTCAGGATACAAAGGTTCCTGCTTCACTTTACCCCCTCTAGTTGCAACTCTAACAACAAAGTCATTATTCTTACTATTCAATTCATTGGGCAAATCATTCTGAGCTTTAAGTACTTGTTCTACTTGAGTGGTAACCATAAAAGCATGGTTACTAATGAGTTTAAGTTCACCTTTAACTCTAGCCATATAATCACTCAAGTGTTCAATCATATAAGCATTGCGTTTTAAGTCTCTACCAACATAAGCATTGAAGTTTTCTTGTTTAACAATAAAATTGTCAAACTCATCTTAGCACTGTCTAGCAGACTTATAGTGAGGAATATCACCTTCATCAAATCTACAGAGAGAATTTACCTTTACTACCTGTATCGGGTTATCAAGACCATGTGTTTCTTCAATAGGTGATGGATTAAAACCATGTATTTCTTCAACAGGCGGTAAATTAAGACCATGTATTTATTCAATAGGAGGTAAATTCTTAACATCTTCAGCTTTAATACCTTTTTCCTTCATAGATTTCTTTGCCTCTTGCATATCTTTAGGACTTAGAAATAGGACACCCCTTTTCTTCGGAGTTGGCTTAGGAGTTGGTTCAGGAAGTGTCCAATTATTTTCATTAGTCAACATATTATTCAATAGAATTTCAGCTTGATCGACAGTTCTTTCCCTGAAAACACAACCAGCACAACTATCAAGGTGGTCTCTGGAAGCATCGGTTAGTCCATTATAAAAGATATCAAGTATTTCATTTTTCTTGAGAGGATGATCAGGCAAAGCATTATGTAATTGGAGAAGCCTCCCCCAAGCTTGTGGGAGACTCTCTTCTTCAATTTTCACAAAATTATATATTTCCCTTAAAGCAGCTTGTTTCTTATGAGCAGGGAAATATTTAGCAGAGAAGTAATAAATCATATCCCGGGGACTACACACACAACCAGGATCAAGAGAATTAAACCATATATTAGCATGACCCTTTAATGAGAACGGAAATATTTTAAGGATATAATAGTAGCAAGTTTTCTCATCATTAGTGAACAGGGTGGCTATGTCATTTAATTTAGTAAGATGTGCCACAACAGTTTCAGATTCATAGTCATAGAAAGGACCAGATTCAACCAAAGTAATTATATCAGGATCAACAGAGAATTCATAATTCTTATCAGTAACAAAGATAGGTGAAGTAGCATAAGCAGGATCATATTTCATTCTAGCATTCAGAGATTTTTGTTTAAGCTTAGCTAATAATTTCTTAAGATCACTTCTATCATTGCAAGCAAGAAAGTCTCTAGCAGTTTCTTCATCCATAACATAGCCCTCAGGCACAACAGGTAATTCATATCTAGGGGGAGAATCTTCATCATCACTTTCATCAATATTATCAAATTCAATAATTTCATTCTCTCTAGCCCTAGCAAGTTGTTCATCAAGAAATTCACCAAGTGGCACAGTAGTATCAAGCATAGAAGTAGTTTCATCATAAGTATCATGCATAGCAGAAGTGGCATCATCAATAAAATGCGACATATCAGAATTAATAGTAGAAGCAGGTTTAGGTGTCGCAAGTTTACTCAAAATAGAAGGTGAATCAAGTGCAGAGCTAGATGGCAGTTCCTTACCTCCCCTCGTAGTTGAGGGATAAATTTTTGTTTTCGCGTCTTTCAAGTTCTTCATAGTGACCAGTAGATATAAATCCCAAGTGACTCAAAGAATAGAGCTATGCTCCCCGGCAACGGCGCCAGAAAATAGTCTTGATAACCCACAAGTATAGGGGATCGCAACAATTTTCGAGGGTAGAGTATTCAACCCAAATTTATCGATTCGACACAAGGGGAGCCAAAGAATATTCTCAAGTATTAGCAGTTGAGTTGTCAATTCAACCACACCTGGATAACTTAATATCTGTAGCAAAGTATTTAGTAGCAAAGTAGTATGGAAGTAACGATAACGGTAGCAAAAGTAACAGTGATGGTTTTGTAGTGATTGTAACAGTAGCAACAGAAAAGTAACTAAGCGAAGAACAATATGTGAAAAGCTCGTAGGCATTGGATCGGTGATGGAGAATTATGCCGAATGTGGTTCATCATGTAACAGTCATAACATAGGGTGACACAGAACTAGCTCCAATTCATCAATGTAATGTAGGCATGTATTCCGAACATAGTCATACGTGCTTATGGAAAAGAACTTGCATGACATCTTTTGTCCTACCCTCCCGTGGCAGCGGAGTCCTAACGGAAACTAAGGGATATTAAGGCCTCCTTTTAATAGAGTACCAGACCAAAGCATTAACACATAGTGAATACATGAACTCCTCAAACAACGGTCATCACCGGGAGTTGTCCCGATTATTGTCACTTCGGGGTTGCCGGATCATAACACATAGTAGGTGACTATAGACTTGCAAGATAGGATCAAGAACTCACATATATTCATGAAAACATAATAGGTTCAGATCCGAAATCATGGCACTCGGGCCCTAGTGACAAGCATTAAGCATAGCAAAGTCATATCAACATCAATCTCAGAACATAGTGGATACTAGGGATCAAACCCTAACAAAACTAACTCGATTACATGATAAATCTCATCCAACCCATCACCGTCCAGCAAGCCTACGATGGTATTACTCACGCACGGCGGTGAGCATCATGAAATTGGTGATGGAGGAAGGTTGATGATGACGATGGCGACGGATTCCCCTCTCCGGAGCCCCGAACGGACTCCAGATCAGCCCTCCCGAGAGAGTTTAGGGCTTGACGGTGGCTCCGTATCGTAAAACGTGATGAATCTTTTTCTCTGATTTTTTTCTCCCCGAACACGAATATATGGAGTTGGAGTTGAGGTCGGTGGAGCACCAGGGGGCCCACGAGGCAGGGGGCGCGCCCTAGGGGGGCAGGCACGCCTCCCACACTCGTGGACAGGGTGTGGGCCCCCTGGCCTCGATTCTTTCGCCAATATTTTTTATATTTTCCAAAAATAATCTCCGTGAAGTGTTAGGTCATTCGGAGAACTTTTGTTTCTGCACAAAGATAACACCATGGCAATTCTGTTGAAAACGGAGTCAGTCCGGGATAGGTCCATTCAAATCATGCAAGTTAGAGTCCAAAACAAGGGCAAAAGTGTTTGGAAAAGTAGATACGACGGAGACGTATCAGCGCATAAAATGCCTGGAAAACCCAGTTAATGTATAAAAATATACAAACGAACCCTGAATAATTCTAAATTTTTTGACGACACACCTATAGTTGCATGTTCACTGCAGATAAAAGTTCTAACAATTCAAACACCATCCTTTGTAGCTGTGACCCCATTACGTAATTCAAATGATCAAGACGATAAATCAAGTAGATCGCACACAATTTATTATCACCAACCGTGTGAGATGCAGCACAAAATATCTTGGAGCACCGTTGGTGTATAGTACGCCCATGGCTTACGTGAGAAGGTGTGTCGGCTACAGTCCATAGTCAGCGTGTCAAGCACACTAGCTCACTCCCCAAATATCATTTCACTGTTCATTCGTCGCCGGTGGAAGATGGGGACGTGGACCTACGTCGTGAGGGCAACTTCGGCGGCCCACTCCGGCGAGAGCGCGGCCATAGCCGCCAGATGCGTGCTAACAAGCTTCGTGAGGGCGACTGCAGTCTGCGTCCGGGCCGCCAAGGCAGCCCAAACGGCCGTTGTTGCTTCTCAGGCGGCGGCAGCAACATCTGCCTCGGGGATAGCAACTGGCGAGAGTGGCACAACAGCTGTCCGTTCCACATCGGCGGCCTTAGCCCTTCTGGAGGCCGCCCACTACCATGTCAAGGCCGTCCACGCCCAGCTCGTGGCAGTCACCGCACAAATCGAACGAAGCTTCTGCGACAACGGTCGGCAACCCACAACCTAAGAGCTGGCAATCGCCGAGAGAGTTCGAGCAGCCGTCCGTTCCTGTGCGGCATACCTTGCCACGACGGAGCCCGCCAGAGCCCAAATCGCGGCCGCCCACACCCAGCTCGTGGCGGCCTATTCCAAAGATATGGCGGACGCAGATGGCGACGTGCTTGCCGAGTATGGTGCAATTGATGCAATGGAGCCCCTTCCCCAGGAGACCATGGGGCGCGAGCTGGACGTGGAGGCGGCGGCGGAGATCGACGAGCACCAGCCGTAGTAGTACTCTTTGTTTTGTTTAATTAAGAGCGCCGATCTTTAATTTGTTAGTGTAATGTTTAGGTCAGCTAGCTCTGTTTAATTGCTGAACTTGCTCAATTAAGAAGTTAGTCTCCTTTGTGTACCCAATTTATGCAATGACGTGGATGACCACTGTAACCAGGGAAATTCGAACCAAAAATTTTGACGTTCAAACTCAACACACACGAGTTAAGCTATCTGAATCGTTTGTGATGTTGACATATCGTACACAGTTCTGAATAAGGGACCTTGTCTGATGACACTTTGCGCGCCAGTTTTTTGGCTGAAGCGATTCCAAATTTTCGGCTTCCGCGGAAATATCTACCTTCCCGCCCCCTCCCCCTTACCAAAGGCCACATTTCCCCTCTTTCCGCCTTCCTTTCCAAGTTGAAACCTTCACTCCTTGCTTGCAGCGCCACCGCCTCCTCGCCGGTGACCCTCCTTCACGCTCCTCGGCCTCGCCTATCCAGGCAGGTAATCCACACCCGACCCCCATCCTCCTCCTCCTTCCACATCCCACATGCCCCTACCGCCGGCGCGAGCGCGACACCTTCCACCCAAATCACCGACCCCTCCACCAAATAAGCGCCGACCTAAGCCATGGTGCACGCAGTATAGCCAGGACCTCAAGGAGCATTTGGCAGCGGAGAAGCAAATCGCGGCCGCACGCGCGGATGAGGTCGCGATGGCTGCCATTCGTGCCAACCCCCAGATCTTGAAGGAGCACCTTTCCATTTGCTAGCTACGCTGGTTAAGCATGCTCGGTTTACCCGTTGCGTGTGCTGCTCCTGCATTTCCTTCACAAATTCTAGTGAATTGTGCTATCTAATTTCACCATGCAATCTGTTGCTCTAGTGTATATGTTCTATATGTCGTGCAGTGTGGTGCTCACTTATTAACTGTTTTGTTAATTAGTTGTCGTCTTCAGTTAACTGTTTGGTTCAATTATGCAAATGTGATGTTCAGTTCTTCAGGCTGCAATTTTGTATTGTCTTCCATGTGAGAAATAAATCGAATTTATGATTACAAAATTGTGGGTGCATTCTGTTATTGTATACAATGTGGACAATAAATTGAATTTGGCTGTAGTAAATACATGAGAAACAAATACAATTGCTACAATTGGTTGTAGTTAAGTGTCTGATCTTCTATTAGGAGTATGTTATATTGTGCAATGTGGTGCTCGGTTAATGTTTGGTTCATTTGTTGTGGTGTTTAGTTAACTGCTTGGTTCAATTCTGCAATGCGATGTCCAATTGTCGTGGGTAGAATTTTGTTTTGTTGTGCATGTGTGGAATAAATCGAATTTGGCTGCACTTAATACATGAGAAACATATATAAGTGCTATATTTCCTAGTTCTTAATCATGCTTGGTTTGGATAAATGGGTTTTCCCTGTGGCTTGAATTAATCTAATGAATCTGCAATGTGATTATTTTTCATCAACATATTTTACTGATAGCATGCGAACCCTTACTTAACCTGATGACGAACTACCTTATATGTGTTGGAGGGAAACAATGGGAAGCACTGAGGTTTACAATCGAGGTTAGCACGTGCATGGTCCGTTGTCTAATAGCACATTATTGTGCAATTGTAGGAACCATTCTAATATCTAGGTTTTTAACAATTTGGTCTTGCACATGTAGGTCCTGCTGTCAGAGCTTTTGACCCACTGTTCGACCCTTTTTGCATATGGGGAAATGAGTTGTCCATGAATATCAGTCAAGTCAAGAATCCCAGAAAGATTGTTAGGATAAAGAAATTAGCGACAAAAAACAACAAGATCTTTGTCTGCACAATGAAGAAGACATCAGTTCACTACAGGATGGTACTAACTATTATACCTTGCCTTTTTATTCCTTTGCCCCATTTCCAATATGGAGAAGATATTTATGCACATCCTTGTTTTCAGGCCTTTCCAAAGCAGTTCACTGATTATTACCTCTCAAACCACCTGTATGGTCAGGAGGCGAGGAAGGTATTCATACAACACCCACAGTTTAATATTGAAGTGTTCCTGAAGAGGACAAAGGATGGACGGTCAATCATCCACAGGCACTGGCCTAAAGTTACAAAGACCTTCAACATCAATGAAGGCTCAATGTTCGCCTTCTGCTTCAGCAGTTTTCCAGATGAGATACATTTGTCTATGTATCGTGTATGATGCTAATTTCGAAAGGTGATAGATGTTGCATGTGAAACTTGGTCCTGGTGTAGTTGTGTAATGGGGGTAGCTGAGTGCTGAAGCTATATGATGTTGTACTCTGATGTATTTCAATTATGAAAATGAAATATATTGTGTGCATAATATGAACTATCAATTAGATTAATAAATGGATTATGAATAATCGGATAATTAGCCTGCTAGTGGCGAATTAGCCTGCTAATTGGGTTTTGCTATTGCAAACGGTTGTTGAAAAAATACGTGGCCGATGACCTCAGGCAACGCACACAGTTTCTAGGAATAAACCGTGTTGGATCAATGAACAATGACACACGACTTTCTCTTGAAAACTGTTTGCGTTAGGCCACCTTGCGCAAACGTTTACCACATGAAAACTGTGTGTGATGGACAGCCTTTGCCACACAGTTTCTTCCACGACCGTGTGCGATATATTCAATAACGCAAGCGATTTAACGGAAAAATTGTGTGTGATGTACCTGTGAACGGAAACGTTTTCCTTGGAGCGACTGTGTGGGATGTACATACGAACGGAAACATTTAGTGGGGACTGACTGTGTGGGATGTACTTGCACCGGAAACAATTTCACAGTATAATTGTATTTTTAGCTCTACTGTACGTATTTCCGTATTTGAGCGCTTGCCGGTCGCACACGACCTCATTTTGCCGAACGTGTGTGACAGGAACCGAGCACACAGAGAAGGGCTGGATAGAGATCGTCCGATTGGCAATAGAGTTCATGTCTCCGGACCTGAATGCTTCAGCAGAGCCATCAGGGCTGCAGAAATCCCTCCTAACTTCAGGTTGGCTACGAGAGTGAGCAAGTTCACCGGTGAGTCAAAGCCTGACACTTTGCTAGAAGATTACCGAGTGGCTGTGCAGATTGGTGGCGGCAATGATGATGTAGCCATGAAGCATCTCCTCCTGATGTTGGAGGGTTCAGCCAGGGCTTGGTTGAATCAATTGGCCCCTAGTAGTATATTCAGTTGGAAAGAGTTGGCCCGAGTGTTTGTAAGGACATTTGAGGGCACTTGCAAACGGCCCGCAGGGCTGACTGAGTTGCAACATTGTGTGCAGAAACCGAATGAAACTTTGAGGGATTACATCCAGAGGTGGACCACTTTGCATCACACAGTGGAAAATGTATCTCAGCACCAAGCTATTTGTGCCTTCAAGGAAGGTGTTCGGTACAGAGAGTTGTAGGATCGGAAGTATGTCTAGAGGGGGGGGGGGGGTGATTAGACTACTTGACCAAATAAAAATCTAGCCCTTACCCAATTTTAGTTCTTGGCAGATTTTAGCAACTTAGCACAAGTCAAGCAATCAACCTACACATGCAATTCTAAGAGTATAACAGCGGAATGTAAAACAATTGCATATGAAGGTAAAGGGATGAGTTTGAAGGAGCAAACGCAATGTTGACACGGAGATTTTTTATCCGTGGTTCCGATAGGTGGTGCTATCGTACATCCACGTTGATGGAGACTTCAACCCACGAAGGGTAACGGTTGCGCGAGTCCACGGAGGGCTCCACCCATGAAGGGTCCACGAAGAAGCAACCTTGTCTATCCCACCATGGCCGTCGCCCACGAAGGACTTGCCTCACTCGGGTAGATCTTCACGAAGTAGGCGATCTCCTTGCCCTTACAAACTCCTTGGTTCAACTCCACAATCTTGACGGAGGCTCCCAAGTGACACCTAGCCAATCTAGGAGACACCACTCTCCAAGAAGTAACAAATGGTGTGTTGATGATGAACTCCTTGCTCTTGTGCTTCAAATGATAGTCTCCCCAACACTCAACTCTCTCTCATAGGATTGGATTTGGTGGAAAGAATATTTGAGTGGAAAGCAACTTGGGGAAGGCTAGAGATCAAGATTCATGTGGTTGGAATGGAATATCTTGACCTCAACACAAGTGTAGGTGGTTCTCTCTCAGAAAATATGTATTGGAAGTGTAGGCCTGTTCTGATGGCTCTCTCCACGAATGAAGAGTGGGTGGAGGGGTATATATAGCCTTCACACAAAATCTAACCATTACACACAAATCACCAAACTCGGTGGGACCGAATCATGAAACTCAGTCGGACCGATTTAGTTCAAAATGTGAACGTTAGGATTATCGGTGGGACTGACTAGATTAACTCGGTGGGACCGATGTCATTAGGGTTAGGGCATAACGTAATCTCGGTGAGAACGATCACACAAACTCGGTGAGACCGTTTTTGCTAATAGTCAAACAGAGAGTTGGTCAGGCAAACTCGGTGGGACCGATTCACTCATCTCGGTTGGACCAAAACGTTACAAAAGGGAAACAGAGAGTTTGCATTGACATCTCGATGGGACCGATCGCTCATCTCGGTTTGACCAAAATGTTAGGAAAAGGAAACAGAGAGATTACAACCCCATCTCGGTGAGACCAAATTGAATAGGGTTTCTGGCAGTGGCTATGACAACTGAACTCGGTGGGTCCGGATATGAAATTTCGGTGGGGCCGAGTTGGACTTTTTGGTTTATGACATATGTGGATTTGAGAAAGTAGTGGAGGGTTTTGGAGCATATCACTAAGCAGTTTGAGCAAGAGCCTCATTAAGCAACACCTCATCCCTTCTTAATAGTATTGGCTTTTCCTATAGACTCAATGTGATCTTGGATCACTAAAATAGAAAATGTAGAGTCTTGTGCTTTGAGCTTGAGCCAATCCTTTGTCCTTAGCATTTTGAAGGGTCCACTTTCTAATCCATGCCATGCCAATCATTGAGCTTTCCTGGAATGTTTATCTTGGGATAGCATTAGCTCAGTGAGCTATATGTTGTTAGGAATCACCAAAACCACCCAGGGATAGTTGCACTTTCAATCTCCCCCTTTTTGGTAATTGATGACAACATATAGATCAAAGCTTCGACAAATGATAATAAGATTGAGGAAACATCGTCGCTTTGAGAAGTATGTGATAAGCAAGAGCTCCCCCTAAATTTGTGCATTATTTAAGATTTGCTTTTGAATGCAAATGCACAATCGGTTAGGATCATGGGTTACTCTTCCATGTCACATACATCTTGGTGGAGCGCTCAAAATGATAGAGATTAAAAACATGCACTCATCACCAAGCAAAGTGAATGATCATAATAGGATATAAGAGATAATATCATCCAATCAAGCATTAAGGGTAGCATATGATCAAACACATGATCAAACAAGTATCTCACAAGGTAGCTCACACAAGCATGCAATAAAGTTTCAAACCAAACCAAATGAGTGCAAAAAGAGATAAAAACCAACACACTCTCTCTCTCTCTCGAAGCCTATGATCTATACATTTTTCTCCCCCTTTGGCAACAAGTTACCAAAAATTTCAAAAAAGCATAATGCTAAACGACTCTCAGGCTTGATCTTCGGGAGGTGGTGTTGAGAGAACTCCAAGGACGAAGGCTTCTGATGAAGTAGCTGGAGCTGGTGGAGTAGCTGCTGGAGTTGGAACTGGAGCTATAGCTGCTGGTGCTGATGCTGTAGCTCTGGTGTTAGTCACTGGCACTGCAGTAGACCTCTGTCCTCTGGGCACTCTAGCAAATGCATCTGTGGTAGACTTGCCCTTCTTCTCCTCTGCTTCCTCCTGAAGTTGCTCAACTGCAGTTTGGATTTCAGTTACCTTGACATCAAGGTCATAGAATTTTGTCTCAATAATCCTTTCCAAGCTCTCCTGGTTCTTGGTCAGGGTGGCCAAGCCCTGCTCAATCCTCAGAGTGGATTGGATCAGATCTCCAAGCTGGTCTTGCTTGCTCTTCAAGAATACCTGAGATGCCTCTTCCACAGTTGGCATCTTTGCAGCCTTCTCAGCCTTAACCTTCTCTCTCTTTTCTTGTGCTTGCACAAATGATGGTTCATTCTCAGTCATGACAACAGTGTTGTCTTAAAATTCAGGGTAGATGGGCAGGTGCGCCTTGTCCAAAATGTACTTGCCTTTGCCCATCTTTGAGTTGATGAGCTCCTGGATGTGTGGGGCATATCCACAACTTCTCTTCTGATCAATTGCAGTCCTCTTGATTGTTTCCACAATCAGGCTCATAACCTTGAACTTCCATGGGACATCAAATATGTGCAGCAAGTTGATAGCATGTCCTCTGATCATCTTGTGATCACCTGACTTGGGTAGCAGTGTGTGCCTTAAGATCCAGTTGATTGTTGGCAAACCAGACAACAGGTAATGGACAGATCCAAACTTATGTGTATCCAAAGCAGCATCTGGGATCTCCTTGTACATGTTGGCCATAGAGTTGTGGCCTTTCTTCTTGTTTGCATAGATATCCAAGTCATACTCATGTTCTTCAGGAGCATTGATCAATTGAGCCCATTCTTCAACTGTAGAATGGTACCTAGTACCCTCAGTCATCCACACAATCCTTCCATTTGGATAGAAGTGAGCAGTGGAGTAGAATTGCTTATCAACTCCACATGCCTTGAAGCTGTCATATACACCAGGGAAGTGATCCTCATTCTCCTTGATGAATTCCCAGTCAACCCACCTCATGTCACACACTATGGGCTTCTTGTCAAGCAGAATTGTCTCATAGAAGTCCTGCTGTTCCTTAGTGTGAAATCTATAGTCCACAACAGTCCTTCTCCTGGTAGCATATGGATCAGACTCTCTTCATAGTCTCAATCCTGAATCCTTCCTGATTTTCATGTTCTCTGCAACTGGGTGTGCATCATTGTGATCAGGGATCTTGGGCTTCAACTTTCTCAAAACAACAAAATCATCATCTTCTTCTTCTTCAGCAGCTTGAGGCACTTGGGCCTTGTTTTTCTCCTCAGCAGGGATGTTCCTAGTGCTCCTCTTGGGTTTTGGCTTTGGAGCTGGAGCAGCAGCCTTGGGAGCAGCTTTGGGCTTAGATGGAGCAGCCCCTGATCTGATTGCATCTCCCATGAGCTTTTGAGCTTTGGGTGCTGGTGCAGCATCCTCTTCCTCTTCCTCTTCAGAATCTCTCCTCATTGAGGGCTTCCCAAGAACTCTGGCAGTAGTGGTTCTGGCCCTCTTATTCTTCTTATCCTCACCGGCTGCTTCTTCTTCAGATTCAATGGTGAACTTCATGGTTTCACCTATGGCAACTTTTCTTGGCTTAGACATGGGCTGTCTTCTTGCTGGCATCTTTGTTTTCAGACCTGGCTTAGTTGCAGCAGCTGAGCCATACTCTTTCTTCAGCACTTTCTTCTTTGAAGTGGCTTCATCTTCAACAGCCACATAATCTTCATCCTCAGAGTCAGAATTCCTCTTCTTCCTTGTCCTTGTGGCAGCCTTTGGCAGATTGCTTGGAGTGCTCCTGCTGCCATCATCATAGCTGCTAGAGGGACTAGTGCCCTAACTCAACTGAACCTGTTCCTCTGACTTGTTCTGGCTGTCACTTTGGTCAGACATCTTGCAGGAAAACTGTCAGCAGACCCTGTGAATAGGTTATAGATGAGCTAGAGTAGATGAGCATCACAAAGTACATGAGTTTTTGCAAAAAGGATGACTTAAAACTTAGTTTTAGTTCTTCACAGAAAGCATTTCGGATCTACCGATTTGTAAACTCGGTGATACCGAAGCAGCTTTTGGAACCTGAACTAGTGAACTTGGTCAGACCGAGTCACAGTTCGGTGGTACCGAGACTGCTAGGGTTTCACAGAGAATCGAACTCGGTCACACCAATTTGCAATTTTCGGTCAGACCGAAAATGCGTGTGCTCTGGCCTAAGCCAAAATCGGTGAGACCGATTTCTACAACTCGGTCGGTCCGAGATGAGTTCTACGGAGACCTAACCCTAAATTTTCAAATCAAAACTAGTCAACGGGATGATTTCGCTAGACAGGATGATTTCAATCATACCAAGAATCATGGCAAATTAATGTGCTAAGAATCGGAGTTAGGGATTAGCACAATGATCAAGTTCATACCCTAGTTCGGCGACGAACTTGCTACGGCGGCAACGGCGGTGAAGATTTCCGTTGACGGCGGCGGAGACCAGCTGCGGGAGGTCGCTGGCGACGAGAGGACGATCCGGCGACTAGAGGAGGCAGAGTAGGTTACGCGCGGGCGAAGGGGTTCGGAGAAATTTCCAAAATTTCGGCCCGGCGGTATATATAACCTGACCCTGTCGGTGTGACCGAGTGGAACGACTCGGAGGCACCGAGATGCAAAACTGCAAGCAGTTACTGCAACTCGGTGTGACCGAAAAGTTCTAATCGGTTGCACCGAGATTGAAAACCCTAGATCAACTTGGTGACTCGGTAGGATCGAAAAGGATGAATCGGTCAGACCGAGATGCACAAAGAGGTTTTGGAGGTTTAAGTCTATGACGAATCGGGATCTCCGAGTGCTCCTCACACAGGGTGGTTCGAATCTGACTTGATCAAACTTTGTGATGTAGCATGAATAGAGTTTGAGACGAGAAAAGCATAGATAGCTAGAGGGTGTTCTTAGGCATTCTTGTCCATCCATTTGGCAAAAAGAGAAAAAGCCAAACAATCAAAGCAACAAATGGATGTCCTCGAATGATTAAAATATGCAACCAACATGCTCACACAATAAAATGGCAAATGAAATATGTGACAAAGCATGCACAAACTTTTGTTCAAAACCAACACCTTGATTCTTCCGGTGTCTTCCTTGCTTGCGCACAATTTCCTCAAATTGCTTACTTCCGGCAAGACTTTTGTAAACACCTTTCTCTATGATTCCCTTCAATAAGTTATTTTCTTGCTCAAGTGTAACTTGGCTAAGAGAATCATTAGTGGAATCAAGAGAACTACTAGAAGCAACAACATTGGATTTAGCATGATTGTTGTTACTACAAGATGAAGAATCTTTCTTGTTCTTGTTGCTAGATTTAACTTGTGGCATGTAAGTAGACAAGAGTAAACGCTTGGCAATGTAAGAAGAACTTTTCTTGCAAAGATCATCATTGATTGCCTTTAAAAACTCATGCTCTTGCTCAAGGTTGAGCTTTTCAAAGCGTAGCTTATCATGAGTCTTTAAAAGTTCTCGATGATTTTCCAAGGTAGTTTCATGAGCTAACTTAAGAGTGTTTAGTTCTTGAGTTAGACGCTCAATCTCCTTCTTTTCATCATCATTCGTTTTATCTTGATTAGCATGATTAATTGACGTTTCATCATAGTTTTCATCACTAGAGTTTCAACAAGTAAATCATCATCACCTAGCAAATCATCTTCATCACTATTGAAATCAACATACTCGGGATGTGTTACCTTTGGACCTTTGGCCATGAAGCATCTTCCAATTCCTTCATTTGGTGAGTCAAATATGTCGTAGGAGTTGGTTGACACAAGTGCTAGACCGCAACACCTTCATCTTGAGTATATTCAGAGTCGGAGTGATAACTTCTTTTGGAGTGATTATCGGAGTTGGAGCCGGATACCCATTCACCAACATGAGCTTGATGTCTTGTTTTTGTGTAGCTCCTCGATGAATTTTCCTTCCTTTCCGAATCCTTGCTTCTCCGAGAGTGTCTTCATTCATAACAATCATCTCTACTCCTCCTTTCTCTTGGTGGTGATTCTTCTCTTCTACTTCTTCTTTTGGGAGAATCCTCTCTTCTTTTGTAGGGGGCCGTACACTCATTGGAGTAGTGTCCGGGTCTTCCACAATTGTAACAATTTCGCTCACGACTAGAAGATATTTTGTCATTGTAGGACCATGACTTGGAGCTTCTTTCTTTGCTTCTACTCTTGTAGAACTTGTAGAAGTTCTTCACCATTAAGCTCAATTCTTCATTGAAGGTTTGCTTCTCACTTGATGATGTGGGAGCATCACATGAGGCTTTGTAAGCACCACTTGACTTGTTGTGAAGCTCTTCCTTATCCTTGAGTGACATCTCATGAGCAACAATTCTTCCAATGACTTCCGTTGGCTTGAGATCTTTGTAATTGGGCATCATTTGGATCAATGTGCACACAGTATCATATTTTCCATCCAAGGCTCTTAGGACCTTCTTGATGATGAATCTATCGATCATCTCTTCACTTCCTAAGCCGGCAATCTCATTTGTGATGAGAGCAAGCCTAGAGTACATTTCAGCGACACCTTCACCATCCTTCACTTTGAACTTGTCAAGTTGACTTTGAAGCACATCCAATTTGGATTCCTTGACGGAGTCGGTACCTTCATGCATATCAATCAAAGTATCCCCAATTTCCTTTGCATTCTCAAGATGGCTGATTTTGTTGAATTCTTCGGGGCACAATCCATTGGAGAGAATATCACAAGCTTGAGCATTGTAATGTAGCATCTTCAATTCTTCCGCGGTAGCTTCACGGTTCGGTTCTCTCCCATCAAAGAATTCACCTTGCAAGCCAATACACACAATAGCCCAAACGGCGGGGTTATGTCCAAGAATATGCATTTTCATCTTATGTTCCAACTAGCAAAATTAGTACCATCAAAGTAAGGACCTCTACGGTGGTAATTTCCCTCGCTAGATGCCATACTCTCCTAGGTTGTGAAACCAAGGCTATGACCACCAAAAGCTATGGAAATCAAAGCAAATGGAGACCAAAGCTCTGATACCACTTGTAGGATCGGAAGTATGTCTAGAGGGGGGTGATTAGACTACTTGACCAAATAAAAATCTAACCTTTTCCCAATTTTAGTTCTTGGCAGATTTTAGCAACTTAGCACAAGTCAAGCAATCAACCTACACATGCAATTCTAAGAGTATAGCAGCGGAATGTAAAACAATTGCATATGAAGGTAAAGGGATGAGTTTGAAGGAGCAAACGCAATGTTGACACGGAGATTTTTTATCCGTGGTTCCGATAGGTGCTATCGTACATCCACGTTGATGGAGACTTCAACCCACGAAGGGTAACGGTTGCGCGAGTCCACGGAGGGCTCCACCCATGAAGGGTCCACGAAGAAGCAACCTTGTCTATCCCACCATGGCCGTCGCCCATGAAGGACTTGCCTCACTCGGGTAGATCTTCACGAAGTAGGCGATCTCCTTGCCCTTACAAACTCCTTGGTTCAACTCCACAATCTAGACGGAGGCTCCCAAGTGACACCTAGCCAATCTAGGAGACACCACTCTCCAAGAAGTAACAAATGGTGTGTTGATGATGAACTCGGTGGGACCGACTAGATTAACTCAGTGGGACCGATGTCATTAGGGTTAGGTCATAACGTAATCTCGGTGAGAACGATTACACAAACTCGATGAGACCGATTTCGGTAATAGTCAAACAGAGAGTTGGTCAGGCAAACTCGGTGGGACCGATTCGCTCATCTCGGTTGGACCGAAACGTTACGAAAGGGAAACAGAGAGTTTGCATTGCAATCTCGGTGGGACCGATCGCTCATCTCGGTTTGACCGAAATGTTACGAAAAGGAAACAGAGAGATTACAACCCCATCTCGGTGAGACCGAGATCCCTATCGGTGAGACTGAATTGAATAGGGTTTCTGGCAGTGGCTATGACAACTGAACTCGGTGGGTCTGGATATGAAATTTCGGTGGGGCCGAGTTGGACTTTTTGGTTTAGGACATATGTGGATATGAGAAAGTAGTGGAGGGTTTTGGAGCATATCACTAAGCATTTTGAGCAAGAGCCTCATTAAGCAACACCTCATCCCTTCTTAATAGTATTGGCTTTTCCTATAGACTCAATGTGATCTTGGATCACTAAAATAGAAAATGTAGAGTCTTGTGCTTTGAGCTTGAGCCAATCCTTTGTCCTTAGCATTTTGAAGGGTCCACTTTCTAATCCATGCCATGCCAATCATTGAGCTTTCCTGGAATGTTTATCTTGGGATAGCATTAGCTCAATGAGCTATATGTTGTTAGGAATTACCAAAACCACCCAGGGATAGTTGCACTTTCAAGAGCTTAACCTAAAATTCGACCGGATAGGAGATATGACTCTGGCCCGAATGATGGAGATAGCCACTCGGTATGCTAACGGCGAGGAAGAAGACCGACTCCACAGTGGCAAGAACAAACCAATCACCCAAGATACCAGAGGAGGGAATTCCAGTCGGAAGTAGAAACGCAAAGCCGAAACAGCAGGTCCTGGTGAGGCCGCAGTTGTGATCCAAGGAAAGTTGAAAGGAAAGCCTAAGGGGCCCTGGATCCCCAAGAAGGTGAAAGATCAAGCGGGAAATGATGTGCTAGACTTGCCGTGTCATATACACACCAAGACGGATGAAGAGGGTGATAACCCACAAGTATAGGGGATCAATTGTAGCCTCTTTCGATAAGTAAGAGTGTCGAACCCAACGAGGAGCTAAAGGTAGAACAAATATTCCCTCAAGTTCTATCGACCACCGATACAACTCTATGCATGCTTAGCGTTTGCTTTACCTAGAACGGGTATGAAACTAGAAGTACATTGTAGGTGTTGTTGGTTAGATTTGCAAGATAATAAAGAGTGCATCAATAAAAAGTAGGGGCTCTTTTGATAAAGACACAATAAAGTTAGTATAGCGTGTGTGGAAAAGTGGTGGTAGGAGTTGCGAAATTGTCCCTTAAGCAATTGACTACTTTACTAGACCGATAGCAAGTTTTATGTGGGAGAGGCCACTGCTATCATGTCATCCCTGACTTGGAATTCTATGCACTTATGATTGGAACTATTAGCAAGCGTCCGCAACTACTAACGTTCATTAAGGTAAAACCCAACCATAGCATTAAGATATATTGGTCCCCCTTCAATCCCATATGCATCAATTTCTATGCTAGGTTGAAGCTTCTGTCACTCTTGCCCTCCAATACATAGTCCTATCAACATACAACTAACCCTATGGTGCGATCCATGCGCGCGCTCATATGATGGGCACCAAAGGACAGCAACATAACCACAAGCAAATTAAAGCAATCATAGCAATTCATCAACCACCGATAGGACAATGAAAATCTACTCAGACATCATAGGATGGCAACACATCATTGGCTAATAATATGAAGCATAAAGCACCATGTTCAAGTAGAGGGTACAGCGGGTTGCGGGAGAGTGGACCGCTGTAGATAGAGGGGGGAAGGTGATGGAGATGTTGGTGAAGATGGCGGAGGTGTTGGTGAAGATCGCGGTGATGATGATGGCCCCTAGTGGCACTCCGACGCCACCGGAAGCGAGGGGGAGAGAGCCCCCCTCCTTCTTCTTCTTCCTTGAACTTCTCCCTAGATGGGAGAAGGGTTTCCCCTCTGGTCCATGGTCTCCATGGCGTGGGAGGGGCGAGAGCCCCTCCGAGATTGGATCTGTCTCTCTGTCTCTCTCTGTTTCTGCGTTCTCTTCTGCTGCCCTTTCACCGTTTCTTTTATATCCGGAGATCCGTAACTCCAGTTGGACTGAATCTTTCGCCCAGATTTTCCTCATAAAATTATCTTTCTTGCGGCAAAAGAAGAGCGTCAACCGCCTTACGGGGTAACCACGAGGGTCCAGGGCGCGCCTGCCCCACCTGGGGTGCGACCTGCCTCGTGGCCCCCTTGGGCACCGTCTCGCGTTGATTTTACTTCCCAAAAATCATAAATATTCCAAAATAATTCTTCGTCCGTTTTTATCCCGTTTGGATTCTGTTTGATATGGATATTCTGAGAAACCAAAAACATGCAACAAACAGGAACTGGCACTGGGCGCTGGATCAATATGTTAGTCCCGAAAATAGTATAAAAAGTTGCCAAAAGTATATGAAAGTTGAATTATATTGGCATGGAACAATCAAAAATTATAGATACGACGGAGACGTATCAGCATCCCCAAGCTTAATTCCTGCTCGTCCTCGAGTAGGTAAATGATAAAAAAAGATAATTTTTGATGTGGAATGCTACCTAGCATAATCTTGATCATGTATCTAATCATGGCATGAATATTAAGACACGAGTGATTCAAAGCAATAGTCTATCTTTTGACATAAAAAACAATAATACTTCAAGCCTACTGATAAAGCAATCATGTCTTTTCAAAATAACATGGCCAAAGAAAGTTATCCCTACAAAATCATATAGTCTGGCTATGCTCCATCTTCAGCACACAAAATATTCACATCATGCACAACCCCGATGACAAGCCGAGCAATTGGTTCATACTTTTTAACGCGCTTCAGCTTTTTCAACCCTCACACAATACATGAGCGCAAGCCATGGATATAGGACTATAGGTGGAATAGAATATGATGATGGGGGTTATGTGGAGAATACAAAAAAGGAGAAAGTCCCACATCGACGCGGCTAATCAACGGGCTATGGAGATGCCCATCAATTGATGTCAATGTGAGGAGTAGTGATTGCCATGCAACGGATGCACTAGAGCTATAAGTATATGAAAGCTCAAACTGAAACTAAGTGGGTGTGCATCCAACTTGCTTGCTCATGAAGACCTAGGGCATTTGAGGAAGCCCATCGTTGGAATATACAAGCCAAGTTCTATAATGAAAATTCCCACTAGTATATGAAAGTGATAACTCAAGAGACTCTCTATATGAAGAACATGGTGCTACTTTGAAGCACAAGTGTGGTAAAAGGATAGTAACATTGCCCCTTCTCTCTTTTTCTCTCATTTTTTTCTTTTTTTGGGCCTTCTCTCTTTTTTGGCCTTTCTCTTTTTTTATATTTTTTTCGTCCGGAGTCTCATCCCGACTTGTGGGGGAATCATAGTCTCCATCATCCTTTCCTCACTGGGGTAATGCTCTAATAATGATGATCATCACACTTTTATTTACTTACAACTCAATCTTACAACTCGATATCTAGAACAAAGATATGACTCTATATGAATGCCTCCGGCGGTGTACCGGGATGTGCAATGATCTAGCGTAGCAATGAGATCAAAAAACGGACAAGCCATGAAAACATCATGCTAGCTATCTTACGATCATGCAAAGCAATATGAAAATAAATGCTCAAGTCATGTATATGATGATGATGGAAGTTGCATGGCAATATATCTCGGAATGGCTATGGAAATGCCATGATAGGTAGGTATGGTGGCTGTTTTGAGGAATATATAAGGAGGCTTATGTGTGATAGAGCGTATCATATCACGGGGTTTGGATGCACCGGCAAAGTTTGCACCATCTCTCGAGGTGAGAAAGGGCAATGCACGGTACCGAAGAGGCTATCAATGATGGAAGGGTGAGAGTGCATATAATCCATGGACTCACATTAGTCATAAAGAACTCATATACTTATTGCAAAAGTTTATTAACCCTCGAAGCAAAGTACTACTACGCATGCCCCTAGGGGGATAGATTGGTAGGAAAAAACCATCGCTCGTCCCCGACCGCCACTCATAAGGAAGACAACCAATAAATACCTCATGCTCCAACTTCGTTACATAACGGTTCACCATACGTGCATGCTATGGGAATCACAAACTTCAACACAAGTATTTCTACAATCCACAACTACCCAGTAGCATGCCTCTAATATCACCATCTTTATATCGCAAAACTATTGCAAGGAATCAAACACATCATATTCAGTGATCTACAAGTTTTATGTAGGATTTTATGACTAACCATGTGAATGACAAATTCCTGTCATCTCTCTAAATGGATATAAGTGAAGCAAGATAGTTTAATTCTTTCTAAAAATATATGCCCACGCTCTAAAAAATATAAGTGAAGCAAAAGAGCATTCTACAAATGGTGGTTTTCTATGTAAAGAGAAACATGCAATCCAAACTTCAAATGATATAAGTGAAGCACATGAAGCATTCTATAAACCCATACTTAAAAGATATAAGTGAAGTGCAAAGAGAATTCTATAAATCAACCAAGGACTATCTCATACCAGCATGGTGCATAAAAGAAAAGTGAAAACTAAGTGCAAAAGACGCTCCAAGATTGCACATATCGCATGAACGAAACGAATCCGAAAACATACCGATACTTGTTGAAGAAAGAGGGGATGCCTTCCGTGGCATCCCCAAGCTTAGACGCTTGAGTCTACTTGAAGATTTACTTGGGGTGCCTCGGGCATCCCCAAGCTTGAGCTCTTGTCTCTCTTCCTTCTTCTCACATCGAGACCTTCTCGATCATCGAACACTTCATCCACACAAAACTTCAACAGGAAACTCGGTAAGATCCGTTAGTATAATAAAGCAAATCACTACTCTAAGTACAGTTGAAAACCAATTCATATTTTGTTTTGGCATTGTAGCTACTGTAATATACCTTTTTCATGGCTTAATCCACTGATATAAATTGATACTTTTATCAAAACAAGCAAACTATGCATCAAAAACAGAATCTGTCAAAAACAGAACAGTCTATATGAATCTGAACATTCACCATACTTATGGTACTTGAAAAATTCTACCGAAATTAGGAAAAATAAAAAATTTGTATAGAAAGACATTGCAAAAAGTTTCAGAACCATTTGACGTTTCAGTAAAAAACGTAAAATCGCGCACTACAGCCAAAGTTTCTGTCCTGCACCGTACAAACCAACAAGCATTGTAAACATCCTAAAGGAAAACCTTGGCACATTATTTTTATAATACAATGGAATTATACAAGGGGATAATTATTTTTGTTGAAAAGTTTCTGTAATTAAGATTCACAAAGTTTCCATAGGCATGAACAAAGTTCGAGGACGTCCCCCACTTTCACAATGTTCGTCTATCTCATTTTCACTTTCCTTTTTGAAAAAGTTTTGGGTTCCCCTCTTATTTTTTTTGTTTTTAAACTATATAAAAGAACAAAACAGAAATAAATGACTCTCTAAAACTTCCACGTTGTCTGCCTGGCAGCGCTTTCTTTAAAGCCATTAAGCTAGGCATATAGTGCTCAAGTAGTGAATCCACCCGGATCCCAAGGTATATCAAAGCCAAATTTAATTAGCAATGATTTGGCATTTAGTGGTGAGCACAAAGCAACATATATCAAGCAATGACAAAGTCTAACTCTCTTCCTATGCATCGGCATGTCATAAAATAACAATTCATGCACACATAGTAAAGGCCAATGCATAGTATAAACAGTTTCTTGCAATTTTTTCGTATTGGAAACATAGAGAGGTGGAGATATAGTTCCTCTCTCATAATTATTGCTAGTAGGAGCAGCAAGCACATGCATATTATGTTCATCAAAATCATCATGTGCAACGGTAAAAGTCAACCCATCAATATAATCCTTAATAAGTGCAAACTTCTCCGATATAGTGTAGTCGGGAGAATTCAAAAAGATAATAGGACTATCATGCGCGGGTGCAATAGCAACAATTTCATGTTTAACATAAGGAACTATAGCAAGTTAATCTCCATAAGCATAATTCATATTGGCATCTTGGCCACAAACATAGCAAGCATCATCAAAAAGGGATATTTCAAGAGAATCAACGGGATCATAACAATCATCATAGCAATCATCCTTCGGTAAGCATGAAGGGAAATTAAACAATGTATGAGTTGACGAGTTACTCTCATTAGAAGGTGGGCACGGGTAGCTAATCCGTTCTTCCTCCTTTTGTTCTTCGCTCTCCTCATCATCTTTTTCATCCAATGAGCTCACAGTTTCATCAATTTCTTCTTCCATAGACTCCTGCAAAATATTAGTCTCTTCTTGGACAGCAGAGGAGTCCTCAATATATGGTTTAACATAGGCATTAGAAGCATAATTCTCATAACAATATTCAAGTATGGCAAAATTTTCAGACTTGTAAAGAGTACCATCATACTTTTCAATCAAAGAAGCAATTTCATAAGCACCCTTAAAAGCAACAGATTCTTCAATTTGTTGAACATCATAGTAATTATAAACACCCTTAGCATACGAAGATATGATGCCATTATCACTAAACTCACATTGGTAGGGAAGGTGTTTCTTAGGGTTTTCAGAATGACAAGTAAAATCATATATTTCACATAAATTCCAAGCATAGCATTGCAAACGATGAATTTGACCCAGTAAAAGTTTCCCCTTTTCAGATATGCGATGTCGCACATAATAAGTGTGACGCCCCCGATTCAATCGTACACTAATCATACACGCAAATGTGTACGATCAAGATTAGGGACTCACGGGAAGATATCACAACCAACTCTAGACACAAATTAAAAAAATAATACAAGCTTTATATTACAAGCCAGGGGCCTCTAGGGCTCGAATACATAAGCTCGAAAACACAAAAGTCAGCTGAAGCAACAATATCTGAGTACAGACATAAGTTAGACAAGTTTGCCTTAAGAAGGCTAGCACAAAAGCATCTACGATCGAAAAGGCAAGGCCTCCTGCCTGGGAGCCTCCTAACTACTCCTGGTCATCGGCGGCCTCCAATGTAGTAGTAGGCACCCTCAGTGTAGTAGCAGTCGTCGTCGAAGGTGGCATCTGGATCCTGGGCTCCACCATCTGGTTGCATCAACTGGAAAGAAGAAGAAAGGGGGAAAAGGGGGAGCAAGGCAACCGTGAGTACTCATCCAAAGTACTCGCAAGCAAAGATCTACACTACATATGCATCGGTATCAAGGAAAGGGGTTGTATCTGTGGACTGGACTGCAGAATACCAGAAGAGAAGGGGAAAACCTAGCCTATCGAAGACTAGTATCTTCTGGAAACCACCATCTTGCAGCAACAGGAGGAAGTAGAGTAGCATAAAGTAAAGTAGTAGAAGTGTTATCAACCTCGGCCAGAGATCCTTTCTCGACTCCCTGCGAGAAAGCAATCCCAGAGCCATACTATCCAGTTCTCATCACAAGTCAATTCTCATCACAAGTATCCAGTTCTAGTTGTATCGATCGGGATACAACTCCAAGTGTCCGTTACCGTAGGACAGGCTATCGATAGATGTTTTCTTCCCTGCAGGGGTGCACCAACTTACCCACCACGCTCGATTAACTCCGGCCGGACACACTTTCCTGGGTCATGCCCGGCCTCGGCCAAACAATACGCCGCAACCCGACCTAGGCTTAATAGAGAGGCCAGCACGCCGGACTAAACCTATGCCCCCAGGGGTCATGGGCCATCGCCCCGGGAACTCCTGCACGTTGCGTGGGCGGCCGGTGAGCAGATCTAGCTACCTCCTTAAAAAGACAGGAGCTTACCAGTCCAACCCGGCGCGCGCCGCTCAGTCGCTGACGTCTATTAAGCTTGGCTGATGCATACGACGCAGAACGCCCATACTATGCCCACGCGATGGTTAGTGCTATCGGGCCAGAGGCCCCTCGGATCAAATATCCAAACCGTTAGTGTGTTGTTAGTGCAGTCACGAGCAGAGACTCACAAAAGATGTGACCCCATCGCCCCGTCTCGAGGACTTGCGGCAAGGGCTAAGAATGCCCGACCACGCCTCGTATTCAACTCTCGGGTACCCTCCAGGTCAACCCGTCTCCACATCACTCGCGGGTACCCCTCAGGGTCGACCCGCCTTTCCAAGTAACAGTTGTAAAGTCCAAGTATCCGTGTGTCCAAACATCAAGGGGAAAACCCGAGGAATCACCCCCGGTGGATTCCACTCGATGTAATCATCAAGGTGAACGTAAGAGGAATCACCCCCGAGGTTCACACTTGAGGGGATGCACGACAGAGTCGTATCGAAAGTGGTTAAGGCGGAATCACCCTTGATGACCACGACCGAATAGCTACACTACAGGGTTAACATCAGAAGTGCTGTAGAGGTCTCACCCTCGGCACTCGATAGTAACCCAGTAGTGTCGAGCAAGTAAGGGGAAAGTGATGTGCGATGCCGGGGCCTGGTCTTCGATCCCGTTGATCGGGTCTTTGATGATGAAGCAGGGGCAACAAGGTCAAGGTGGGGGTCACTGATGGATCACTAACCAACCTATACTAAGTAGTTTAGGATAAGCAGGTAAGGTACAATGAGCAGGTTACAAAAGCAGGCTATGCATCAGAATAGGAGCAAACAATAACAGTAGCAAAATCTAATGCAAGCATGAGAGAATGGAATGGGCGATATTGGGATGATCAAAGGGGGGGCTTGCCTGGTTGTTCAGACGAGAAGGAGGGGTTGTCGGTGACGTAGTCGATCACAGGGGCATCAGCATCGTCACGGGGTCTACCGAAGAGAAGAGGGGGAGAAACAGTAAATACATAGAAAGCAAGTGTATAACAGGACAACAGGCAGAACTAGACGTGTTCTAACGCGGTGCTACACAATACCGGAGAAGGGGGAAGTCAACCGGGAATGTTTTCCCGGTTCCGGACCTATGTCAAACAATTGACCGGAGGGGGAAAGTTCCATGTTCAGCATGCTAGGTGCATGTGACAGATGAACGGACAGCATATTCGGATTCGTTGGATTTTTCTGAGCAACTTTCATATAGAAAACATTTTCATCGGAGTTACGGTTTAATTTCTATGAATTTTCCAAGATTAAAACATTTTCTGGAATTAAATAAATTAACAGAGAGGTTTATTGCGCCAGCATGACGTCACAGTGACATCAGCAGTCAGCAGGGCGGCTGACCAGGACAAACCTAACCAGTGGGTCCCACATGTCATACACAGAGGGCTAACAATGGGTTATTTTAATTAAACATGGTTAATTAGCAGTTGGGCCCCACATGTCAGTGACTATTTAGCTTAACTAATTATTTTATTTATAAACAAGTTTATTTAACAAAATATGCGGTGGGGCCCGCATGTCAGTGACACTCTGTGCCCAGTCAGCATAGTTGACCACGGTCAACGTGGTCAATTGGGGCCAGGGGGCCCACTGGCAGTGACCCAGAGGCGGGCCGCAGGTGTGCCACGTCGGCGTCGTCGGGGTTTCGCCGCCGGCGACCAAAACAGCGGCGGGGCTCGCCGGACTTCGCCGGAAATCGCGCACAGAGCACGGGGAGGGTCGCACGTGGGTGCGTGGGAGAGAGCCGGCGACGGAGAGGCGATCTGCGGCAGTGGTGTGGCCGGAGGAGCACCGTACCGACGACGGCAAGCTCATCGGCGGACGGCGGCGCTCGGGAGCGATGACGATTGGTGGTGCGGGCGCGCTAGCGAGCAAATAAATGGCCAGACGGCCTCTACGCGATGCGACGAGCGTGACGGTGGCACGCACGGGAGCCAAAGGTCCCCGTGGCTACGCCAGCGACGAGCACGAGCGGCGAAGTGTTGGGTCGTCGGTGGCATCGGTGGCTATGAAACGCGGGCGAGCTAACGTAGAGGGGGAGGAGAAGCGGGAGCTCACATCGGAGCTGTAGGGAGTGGCAGCGAGCTCGGGGAGGGCGCGAGGTAGCCGGAATCGGCGACGAATGCCGGCGACCCGAAGGTTGAAGACGAGCGCGTTCCGGTCGGAGGAGAGGCGCTCGGCTCGACAACGATGGCGTACGCGATGTGGACGACAACGAGGAAGCCGGTGAGCACGTCGGGGAGGCGAACAGGGCTCGGTGGCCGCGAGCTTCACGGTGGCGAGGCCATGGCGGCGTCGGGAGGAAGTGGTAGATCTGGGCGAGGCAGAGGAGCTCCGAGGTCCGTGGTGTGGTCACGGTCATCGTGGTCGAGGACGAGGGGGCCTCCTGGACGCTGGCGGACGGAGGACAGCTGCCGGTGGCCACGCGCACGGTGAGGCCGCGGCGATGGCTTCGCTCGGGCGGGCGCGGTGCAGTGGATCTGAGGAGGGGAGGAAGGGGAAAGGGGGAGTGGACTAGGGTTCCACGGGGTAGAGACGGGGCGATGCGGTTGGTCTTATCCCAACGGCGAGGCCGGCGAGGTGGTCGGGGTCGACCTCGCCCCTGTAGCGACACGGAGCAGAGGAACAGGAAGGGGAGGGAGCGACCGGTGGGGGGTTGGTGGGCTTGCTGGGCCTCCAAGGCCCAGGTGCAGTGGGGGGCGCTCTCTCTCTCTCACCTCTTCTTTTACATTTTTCTTTTTTTTAACTTTTATGCTTTCTTTTATTTGCAGAAATCAAAATAGTTTTATAAAAAGTAATCTTGCACCTAACATACCATTTTAACTTAGGCCACTGCTATAATTAACTTGGCACCAAAATAAAGTAGTTTAGTATTTTTACCAATTAGAAAGGCAATTAAATTATCGACTAGGACACTCTTTTATTTAGCTTAGGGCAGTGAAACACCTTAGAAAAATGTTGGTTCACCACCAATAGTAACAAATGATTATTTGCCACATGATGAACATTTTAGATCTCATGTTGTGAAATTTTGAATTTCACTTAGTAATTGAATTTGAATTCAAGGGGAATTTGAAAAGAGATAGGATCAAAGATGATCATGCATTGTTTAGCAAAAAGATTAGATTAAACCCAGGGGGTTACTATAGCATGATACTCGGGGTGTTACAATCTCCTCCACTACAAGAAATCTCGTCCCGAGATTTAAGTGGGGAAGTAAAGAGTAACTTCGGGAGAACTGACCCTTATAGGGTTAATTATTTGGTGAACAATTCAGGAAATGAGGCAGAAGTATCTGTCGAGTTGAAACTTAATAAAACATCAAGAGCAAAGTATGAAGGTACAATAGGAAGTTTCAACCGAATGGACAAACGATTGATACCTGAATAGAGTGTGAGAAAGGGGTTCAGAGCATCGGGAATAGATCATCTCACGGAAGGTGGCTCGTGACATGATACGAAGCCAAATGCAAGAATATTTTGGAATCAAAGATATACAGGAGAGTTAGGTTTCGATCCTGTGGAACTGTGGGTCATGGGCCCCCCATGTGGGTTAAAAGTAGGAAGGCGCCAACATTTTGCACGGTCATACTGGCAAGGCGGGTCAGAGGGTAGCCGGTCAATTATGTCGGCGACAACATCGGTACCAAGGATGAGGGATGAAGAGAACCATTTTCCTGCTCGTTGAACGAGGTGGACCAATAGGCAAAGTTCTCGTCCATCGGTGGTTACTGGAATGTCAACAACATTAGTAACAGGGTCGTACTGACCGAATTGTACCTCGAGGTGTTTTCATATGCAGGGAATTATTTCTGCTTATATCATCCAAATCGTTAGAAAGGTTAAACCAACCAATGGAAAGAAAAAAATGATTAATTGATTATTCAAATTAATCAATGGGAGGGAAAATGTGTTTACACACAAAAACTGGGAGTATATCCTTCCCAGGAAAAAAGCGGAGTAGGAAATACATGACAGGATAGCAAGTTCAAAAGCATTTAGATACTGGGGCGAGGGAAGAGTCATGATATTACCCATACAATGGTGTGAGGGTAATTGAACGAGAAACATTTCGTATTATGCTTCCAATGTTCTTGTTGATATTCGGAATACCACAGTCATGCTTCGAGGTAGCATTAACATGGTGTTACAAGTAGGTGTTGGAGTTGAAGATCACAAGAAATACTCAAGGAACAATTGTAGGAATAGCAAGGAGTCCAAGGTATAACCAAGACATGATCAAACATGTGTTGGAAAGGAGACACGAGGGGGGGGGGGTTGTCGATGATAACTCAAATCATCAAAGGTCAAGGATGGTATTTCTCACCACGAATTTGATTGATATGTTGGAAGAGCTCAAAATGTTGACGAGCACGACACAATTGTCAAGAGATTTCAGGAAGATGTAATTCGATCAGCGATGACATCAAGTCAAAGGAATGATGAAGCGAAAGGTTATTGGAACCACGGGTACGACACAAACTCGAAATTAAGTTTGCTATTCAAGACAAATGATATGACGAGGAAAATCGATGTAGGCTTAGCTCATCGTCGAAAATTGTGCTCCGGGAAGAAGGATCAGGTAGCACAGTTAAAATTTAACATGATAATGGTATATCCGATCAGGCTAGGAATGATGTGACGCAGTATCACTCCAATTAAGAATTTACAAGAGGTAGTGCAATGACACAATATCCTTGAGATAACATGAGGCAAAACTTGAAGGTAGATCAAATTGGAGGTTGGACAGGTGAAATGACTTGCAGGAGACAAGTATTTTAACTTGTCCGGGAAATGGAATTAAGGAGAAACTATGGTCGGAACCATGATTATGAATGATCAAACCACCGATACAAGATGAACTTATAACAAGGGGTAAATATTTTTACGAGCAGCTTCCATGATAAGTTCTACATCGGGTCCATGGGCATGAACACAAAGGTTCAAGGTCGACTCCCACTTCTTCAATGCATAACCTTTTATTCACTCCTCGTTTTCGAAGAATTTGTAGTGCGAAAGATTTATCTGGTGAAGCACCAGAAGAGTATGACTCACGTATCTTTCGAGTTCACTCGGATTAGGGAAGGCATAGATTCAAGCCGTAGGGGTATCTTTGGAACATATACCACTAAGTTCCAGAGCATATAACATCAGCTCAATAGCAGAGCATGGTTGACAATAAGCAGAGGAGACAATTTATCAAAGGCATTATGTATCAGGGGAAGAACTCAAGGATTTGAGAATAGTCAGGAACGGTCAGATAATAATCCACCAAAGGATATGGCTGACCACAAAGAATCTAATGTGAGTAACAATGCTCAACCAGAAGAAGAAATAGTGCAAAGGCATCGGATTATAGAAGCAGCTGAATAATTTCGATGTTCAGGTTGAAGGGAACTAGGTGGACAATCAATTACAACATGATTGGCCGAGATCCAACTCATGTCCAAAATGACATATGAGTAGGAAGGTCAAATTTCAGGGTTTGACTGATGATTGCGAGCAACGCAACATATTGAATCAATAGGCTCAGGTTGACAATGACAAAGGATGTCAATGAATATTGCCGGACATATGGATTTAACCATAATGCAGGCAGACCAGACTTTCGGGAGCACTAGGCTGCAGAGGATCACCGGGAGATCGAATTGCATTTGAAGAATTTTGTGAGACATATGATCAACTAGGGATGAACGAATCCCCGACAAGTGTGAGGAATTATTCGTAGAGGTATTCAGGCAGAAAAGGAGCTACAAGGCAGCAGGTGCAAGAGATTCTTGGAAAAATAGCAAAGTATTTCAGGGTATCTTGTAATAACAAGAGCAACTGGGGATGAAGGTACGAGCGACAAGGATATGCAGTTAGTCAAAGGGGCTTATCGGTGGTATGGAATTGCAAACGCAATGAGCACAAGTTATCGGGATAACATCGGAGAGTATCTTCAGAATCTTCTAGTGCAGCAGGTGATCATCTGTAATAAGGGGCTCTCCGGGAGGAAGTAGTTATGAGATCCTAATGTTAGAGTTAGCAAAATCGTTTAACCCGAATGGAAGAGAGATCAGAGTCCCAGAGTATAGACGAGGAATAAAAGATCCTAATACCACCCAATTGGTGACGTGGGCCCGTAAGCCACACAACCAAGTTAGTAAAATGGTTTTCGGTTCCTAGACTCAACTTTGGCCAAGGACTTGGAAAGGGGGATCCTACAGGCAGTCGACTCTGATACCAACTTGTGACGCCCCCGATTCAATCGTACACTAATCATACACGCAAATGTGTACGATCAAGATCAAGGACTCACGGGAAGATATCACAACCAACTCTAGACACAAATTAAAAAAATAATACAAGCTTTATATTACAAGCCAGGGGCCTCTAGGGCTTGAATACATAAGCTCGAAAACACAAAAGTTAGCGGAAGCAACAATATCTGAGTACAGACATAAGTTAGACAAGTTTGCCTTAAGAAGGCTAGCACAAAAGCATCTATGATCGAAAAGGCAAGGCCTCCTGCCTGGGAGCCTCCTAACTACTCCTGGTCATCGGCGGCATCCAATGTAGTAGTAGGCACCCTCAGTGTAGTAGCAGTCGTCGTCGAAGGTGGCGTCTGGATCCTGGGCTCCACCATCTGGTTGCATCAACCGGAAAGAAGAAGAAAGGGGGAAAAGGGGGAGCAAAGCAACCGTGAGTAATCATCCAAAGTACTCGCAAGCAAGGATCTACACTACATATGCATCGGTATCAAGGAAAGGGGCTGTATCTGTGGACTGGACTGCAGAATACCAGAAGAGAAGGGGGAAACCTAGCCTATCGAAGACTAGCATCTTCTGGAAACCACCATCTTGCAGCAACAGGAGGAAGTAGAATAGTATAAAGTAAAGTAGTAGAAGTGTTATCAACCTCGGCCAGAGATCCTTTCTCGACTCCCTGCGAGAAAGCAATCCCAGAGTCATACTATCCAGTTCTCATCACAAGTCAATTCTCATCACAAGTATCCAGTTCTAGTTGTATCGATCGGGATACAACTCCAAGTGTCCGTTACCGTAGGACAGGCTATCGATAGATGTTTTCTTCCCTGCAGGGGTGCACCAACTTACCCACCACGCTCGATTAACTCCGTCCGGACACACTTTCCTAGGTCATGCCCGGCCTCGGCCAAACAATACGCCGCAACCCGACCTAGGCTTAATAGAGAGGCCAGCACGCCGGACTAAACCTATGCCCCAAGGGGTCATGGGCCATCGCCTCGGGAACTCCTGCACGTTGCGTGGGCGGCCGGTGAGCAGACCTAGCTACCTCCTTAAAAAGACAGGAGCTTACCAGTCCAACCCGGCGCGCGCCGCTCAGTCGCTGACGTCTATTAAGCTTAGGCTAATGCATACGACGCAGAACGCCCATACTCTGCCCACGTGATGGTTAGTGCTATCGGGCCAGAGGCCCCTCGGATCAAATATCCAAACCGTTAGTGTGTTGTTAGTGCGGTCACGAGCAGAGACTCACGGAAGATGTGACCCCGTTGCCCCGTCTCGAGGACTTGCGGCAAGGGCTAAGAATGCCCGGCCACGCCTTGTATTCAACTCTCGGGTACCCTCCAGGTCAACCCGTCTCCACATCACTCGCGGGTACCCCTCAGGGTCGACCCGCCTTTCCAAGTAACAGTTGTAAAGTCCAAGTATCCATGTGTCCAAACATCAAGGGGAAAACCCGAGGAATCACCCCCGGTGGATTCCACTCAATGTAATCATCAAGGTGAACGTAAGAGGAATCACCCCCGAGGTTCACACTTGAGGGGTTGCACGACAGAGTCGTATCGGAAGTGGTTAAGGCGGAATCACCCTTGATGACCACGACCGAATAGCTACACTACAGGGTTAACATCAGAAGTGTTGTAGAGGTCTCACCCTCGGCACTCGATAGTAACCCAGCAGTGTCGAGCAACTAAGGGGAAAGTGATGTACGATGCCGGGGCCTGGTCTTCGATCCCGTTGATCGGGTCTTCGATGATGAAGTAGGGGCAACAAGGTCAAGGTGGGGGTCAATGATGGATCACTAACCAACCTATACTAAGCAGTTTAGGATAAGCAGGTAAGGTACAATGAGCAGTTTACAAAAGCAGGCTATGCATCAGAATAGGAGCAAACAATAACAGTAGCAAAATCTAATGCAAGCATGAGAGAATGGAATGGGCGATATCGGGATGATCAAAGGGGGGGCTTGCCTCGTTGTTCAGACGAGAAGGAGGGGTCGTCGGTGACGTAGTCGATCATAGGGGCATCAGCATCGTCACGGGGTCTACCGAAGAGAAGAGGGGGTAGAAACAGTAAATACATAGCAAGCAAGCGTATAACAGGACAAAAGGCAGAGCTAGACGTGTTCTAACGCGGTGCTACACGATACCGGAGAAGGGGGAAGTCAACCGGGAATGTTTTCCCGGTTCCGGACCTGTGTCAGACAATTGACCGGAGGGGGAAAGTTCCATGTTCAGCATGCTAGGGGCATGTGACAGATGAACGGACCGCATATTCGGATTCGTTGCATTTTTTGAGCAACTTTCATATAGAAAACATTTTCATCGGAGTTACGGTTTAATTTCTATGAATTTTCAAAGATTAAAACATTTTCTGGAATTAAATAAATTAACAGAGAGGTTTATTGCGCCAGCATGACGTCACAGTGACATCAGCAGTCAGTAGGGCGGCTGACCAGGACAAACCTAACCAGTGGGTCCCACATGTCATACACAGAGGGCTAACAGTGGGTTATTTTAATTAAACATGGTTAATTAGCAGCTGGGCCCCACATGTCAGTGACTATTTAGCTTAACAAATTATTTTATTTATAAAAATGTTTATTAAACAAAATATGCGGTGGGGCCCGCATGTCAGTGACACTGTGTGCCCAGTCAGCATAGTCAATTGGGGCCAGGGGGCCCACGGGTAGTGACCCAGAGGCGGGCCGCAGGTGTGCCACATCGGCGGTGTCGGGGTTTCGCCGCCGGCGACCAAAACAGCGGCGGGGCTCGCCGGACTTCGCCGGAAATCGCGCACAGAGCACGGGGAGGGTCGCGCGTGGGTGCGTTGGAAAGAGCGGGCGACGGAGAGGCGATCTGTGGCGATGGTGTGGCCGGAGGAGCACCGTAGCGATGACGGCGAGCTCATCGGCGGACGGCGGCGCTCGGGAGCGATGACGATTGGCGGTGCGGGCGCGCTAGCGAGCAAACAAATGGCCAGACGGCCTCTACGCGATGCGACGAGCGTGACGGTGGCACGCACGGGACCCAAAGGTCCCCGTGGCTACGCCGGCGACGAGCACGAGCGGGCGGAGTGTTCGATCGTCGGTGGCATCGGTCGCTATGAAACGCGGGCGAGCTAACGTAGAGGGGGAGGAGAAGCGGGAGCTCACATCAGAGCCATAGGGAGTGGCAGCAAGCTCGGGGAGGGCGCGAGGTAGCCGGAATCGGCGACGAATGCCGGCGACCCGAAGGTTGAAGACGAGCGCGTTCGGGTCGGAGGAGAGGCGCTCGGCTCGACACCGATGGCGTAGGCGATGTGGACGACAACGAGGAAGCCGGTGAGCACATCGGGGAGGCGAATAGGGCTCGGTGGCCGCGAGCTTCACGGTGGCGAGGCCATGGCGGCGTCGAGAGGAAGTGGTAGATCTGGGCGAGGCAGAGGAGCTCCGAGGTCCGTGGCGTGGTCGCGGTCATCGTGGTCGAGGACGAGGGGGCCTCCTGGACGCAGGCGGATGGAGGACAGCTGCCGGTGGCCACGCAAACGGTGAGGCCGCGGCGATGGCTTCGCTCGGGCGGGCGCGGTGCGGTGGATCTGAGGAGGGGAGGAAGGGGAAAGGGGGAGTGGATTAGGGTTCCACGGGGGAGAGAGGGGGCGATGCGGTTGGTCTTATCCCAACGGCGAGGCCGACGAGGTGGTCGGGGTCGAGGAACAGGAAGGGGAGGGAGCGACCGGTGGGGGGTTGGTGGGCTTGCTGGGCCTCCAAGGCCCAGGTGCAGTGGGGGGGGCGCTCTCTCTCTCACCTCTTCTTTTACATTTTTCTTTTTTTTTAACTTTTATGCTTTCTTTTATTTGCAGAAATCAAAATAGTTTTATAAAAAGTAATCTTGCACCTAACATACCATTTTAACTTAGGCCACTGCTATAATTAACTTGGCACCAAAATAAAGTAGTTTAGTATTTTTACCAATTAGAAAGGCAATTAAATTATCGACTAGGACACTCTTTTATTTAGCTTAGGGCAGTTAAACACCTTAGAAAAATGTTGGTTCACCACCAATAGTAACAAATGATTATTTGCCACATGATGAACATTTTAGATCTCATGTTGTGAAATTTTGAATTTCACTTAGTAATTGAATTTGAATTCAAGGGGAATTTGAAAAGAGATAGGATCAAAGATGATCATGCATTGTTTAGCAAAAATATTAGATTAAACCCAGGGGGTTACTGTAGCATGATACTCGGGGTGTTACAATAAGCATGCTCATCTAAAGATTTTTCCCTCAACGAAGCTAGTTGGGGTTTCAGCACGAGCACATAGGGATCGAAGATGATCCAAGTAATAAGCTTCAGGAGTACGATAGATTTTAAGTGGTTCTTCAACCACTGGTTCAGTAGGTACAACTAATTTTTTTGGTATTTTGCGTTTCCTACCCATAAGTAAGGATAGAAAACAACTAAGAACAGCAAATAAAAATTACTTAGTGATAAAGAAAACAAGCACACACGAGAATATTCACCCCACGCTATTGCTCCCCGGCAACGGTGCTAGAAAAAGGTCTTGATAACCCACAAGTATAGGGGATCAATTGTAGCCTCTTTCGATAAGTAAGAGTGTCGAACCCAATGAGGAGCTAAAGGTAGAACAAATATTCCCTCAAGTTCTATCGACCACCGATACAACTCTACGCACACTTAGCGTTTGCCTTACCTAGAACAGGTATGAAACTAGAAGTACTTTGTAGGTCTTGTTGGATAGATTTGCAAGATAATAAAGAGTGCGTAAATAAAAAGTAGGGGCTGTTTAGATAAAGACACAATAAAGTTAGTATAGCGAGTGTGGAAAAGTGCTGGTAGGAGTTGCGAAATTGTCCCTTAAGCAATTGACTACTTTACTAGACCGATAGCAAGTTTTATGTGAAATTGTCCCTGACTTGGAATTCTATGCACTTATGATTGGAACTATTAGCAAGCGTCCGCAACTACTAACATTCATTAAGGTAAAACCCAACCATAGCATTAAGATATATTGGTCCCCCTTCAATCCTGTATGCATCAACTTCTATGCTAGGTTGAAGCTTCTGTCACTCTTGCCCTCCAATACATAGTCCTATCAACATACAACTAACCCTATGGTGTGATCCACGCGCGCGCTCATATGATGGGCACCAAAGGACAGCAACATAACCACAAGCAAATTAAATCAATCATAGCAATTCATCAACCACCGATAGGACAACGAAAATCTACTCAGACATCATAGGATGAAAACACATCATTGGATAATAATATGAAGCATAAAGCACCATGTTCAAGTAGAGGGTACAGCGGGTTGTGGGAGAGTGGACCGCTGTAGATAGAGGGGGGAAGGTGATGGAGATGTTGGTGAAGATGGCGGAGGTGTTGGTGAAGATCGCGGTGATGATGATGGCCCCCGGTGGCACTCCGGCGCCACCGGAAGCAAGGGGGAGAGAGCCCCCTCCTTCTTCTTCTTCCTTAACCTTCTCCCTAGATGGGAGAAGGGTTTACCCTATGGTCCATGGTCTCCATGGCGTAGGAGGGGAGAGAGCCCCTCCGAGATTGGATCTGTCTCTCTGTCTCTCTCTGTTTCTGCGTTCTCTTCTGCTGCCCTTTCACCGTTTCTTTTATATCCGGAGATCCGTAAGTCCGATTGGACTGAATCTTTCGCCCAGATTTTTCTCATAAAATTAGCTTTCTTGCGGCAAAAGAAGAGCGTCAACTGCCTTACGGGGTGCCCACAAGGGTCTAGGGCGCGCCCCCTACCTCGTGGCCCCCTCGGGCACCGTCTCGCATTGATTTTACTTCCCAAAAATCATAAATATTCCAAAATAATTCTCCGTCCGTTTTTATCCCGTTTGGATTCCGTTTGATATGGATATTCTGCAAAACCAAAAACATGCAACAAACAGGAACTGGCACTGGGCACTGGATCAATATGTTAGTCCCAAAAATAGTATAAAAAGTTGCCAAAAGTATATGAAAGTTGAATAATATTGGCATGTAACAATCAAAACTTATAGATACGACGGAGATGTATCAGAAGGTAACCTGATTTATCCCAAGCATACCACTCGACAATGTCGACTCCTTATCTAGCATTTCTGAAAGAATCAACAAAGTGAGAAAGAGAAGGAATCTGATAAGGATGAAGACAAAGAGGAGGATGATGGTTACCCCAATGTCAATGCCACTTTAGTGATTTTTGCTGACATTGAGAGCAAAAGTCGACTGAAGGTCATCAACAGAGAAGTTAACATGGTTGGTCCGGCAACAACGACGTATTTGAAGTGGTCAAAGACTCCCATTACATTCGACAAGTCCGACCATCCAGCGCACGTTGCTACCTCGGGGCGGCAAGCGTTGGTGGTCGACCCAGTCATTGGGGGCACTCGACTGACCAAGGTTCTGATGGATGGTGGAAGTGGTCTGAACATTTTTATATGCTGAGACTCTCCGAGAGATGGGCATTCCGATGTCCAAGCTCAGCGAAAGCAATTTGCGATTCCATGGGGTCATCCCTGGGAATAAAGCCGATTCACTCGGCCAGATCACTCTTGACGTGGTTTTCGGTGATTCGAAGAATTACCGCAAAGAGAAGTTGACATTTGAAGTTGTGGATTTTCACAGTGCCTATCATGCTATTCTGGGCAGACCCGCATATGCCCGTTTCATGGCTCGACCATGTTACGTGTACCTTAAGTTGAAGATGCCTAGTCCCAAGGGCGTGATCACAGTCACTGGTAATCGGCAAAGAGCAGAAGAGTGCCTCCAGAAGGGCTCAATGATTGCCGATGAATAGATGGCAGTGGTAGAAATGCAAGAGTATCAGAAGAACGCAAATCCGAGTGATTTGTTACGTGCCAAGAGGCCTGCTTGAGAGTCTGCATTTCAGTCATCTGGTGAAACAAAGCCAGTTCACATTCACCCGACCGATCCCAATGCTGCTCCGACTCATATTTCAACAACACTCGACAGCAAATAGGAAGAAGCGCTCATCCATTTCCTCCGTGAGAACTGGGACATCTTTGCATGGAAGCCTTCTGACATGCTAGGTGTACCCAGGGACTGGCTGAGCACCATTTGTGAGTCGACCCAAAAGCAAAACCCGTTAAAGAACATCTCCGCCGGTCCGCCGTAGGGAAGAGGAAGGCTATTGGTGAAGAGGTGGCTCGGCTTCTGGCAGCTGAGTTCATCTGTGAGATATACCACTCCGTGTGGCTCACCAATGTTGTCATGGTCCCCAAGAAAGATGATTCACTTCGTATGTGTATCGACTTCAAGCATATCAATCGGGCCTGCCCAAAAGATCACTTCCCTCCCCCCCGCATCGACCAGATTGTTGACTCAACTGCGGGATGTGAGCGTTTGTCCTTCCTGGATGCATATTCCGGGTACCATCAGATCCGACTGTATGGACCCGACGAAATAAAAATAGCTTTCATCACCCCGTTCAGGTGCTTTTGCTATGTTACCATGCCCTTTGGTCTCAAGAACGCCGGTGCCACATTCATGCGCATGATTCAGAAGTCCCTGCTCACTCAAATCAGTCGGAATGTGGAGGCTTACATGGATGACATCGTGGTCAAGTCGCGTAAAGGTTCTGACCTACTGACTAACCTCGCCGAAACCTTTGCCAACTTGAGAAGATATGATATCAAGCTTAACCCATCAAAATGCACATTAGGAGTCCCAGGTGGAAAGTTACTCAGTTTTCTCGTTTCCGAATGGGGAATCGATGCAAATTCGGAGAAAGTTGGAGCAATTCTCTGAATGAAACGCCCCGTGCGTGTGCATGACGTTCAGAAGCTTACTGGTTCTTTGGCCGCTTTGAGTCGATTCATCTCTTGTCTCGGTGAAAAGACATTGCCTCTTTACCGACTGATGAAGAAATCTGACAAGTTCGAGTGGACTCCTGAAGCTGACGCGACGTTTGTAGAGCTCAAAGCCCTGCTTTCCACCTAGTCGGTGCTCGCTGCCCCAATCAGCAACGAGCCTTTACTGCTTTATATCGCATCCACTGGACAAGTTGTCAGTACAGTGCTCATGGTCGAGCGGGAAGAAGAAGGCAAAGCCTACAGGGTTCAACACCCAGTGTACTATATTTTTGAAGTCTTGACTCTGTCCAAGCAGAGATATCCGCATTATCAGAAGCTTGTCTATGGAATTTACTTGACCATGAAGAAGGTTGCACACTACTTCTCAGACCACTCGGTTTCAGTCGTCAATGATGCTCCATTGTCAGAAATTTTGAACAACAGAGATGCAACTGGTCGAGTGGCAAAGTGGGCAGTTGAACTCCTTCCGTTGGATGTCAAGTTTGAGGCAAAGAAAGCAACCAAGTCCCAAGCAATAGCAGATTTCCTCGCCGAGTGGAGTGAACAGAAGCAACCGACTCAGATTCACTCGGAACATTGGACTATGTTCTTTGATGGGTCCAAGATGCTAAATGGTTCTGGTGCTGGGGTAGTCCTGGTATCCCCACGAGGCGACAAACTCAGTTATGTTCTCCAGATTCACTTTGATTCCTCCAACAATGAGGCTGAATATGAGGCACTTCTGTACGGGTTGCGTATGGACATCTCACTCGGCGTCCGTCGCCTAATGGTTTATGGCGACTCAGATTTAGTGGTCAATCAAGTGATGAAGGAGTGGGACATTAGGAGCCCGGCTATGACTGGTTATTGCAATGTAGTGAGAAAGTTGGAAAAGAGGTTTGAAAGGTTAGAGCTCCACCACATACCCCGACTCAAGAATCAAGCAGCCGATGACCTGGCGAAGATAGGTTCCAAGCGCGAGCCTATTCCCAAAAATGTGTTATTGGAGCATCTCCACACCCCGTTAGTTCAAGAGGATCCTTTCACAGGAGAGCCCCCGCAACCGAAAGGTTCTAATGATCCGACTGAAGTCGAAATCCCAGGCGTGGTCGACCTGATCATGGAGGTTTTGGTCGTCATCCCCGACTGGACAGTGCCATATATTGCATATCTGCTCAGGAAGGAGCTTCCAGAGGATGAAGATGAGGCCTGTCAGATTATCCGTCGATCCAAAGCCTTTACCGTGATAGGAGGACAACTTTACAGAGAGAGTGTTACTGGAGTCGCTCAGTGATGTATCACACCAGAAGAAGGCCGAATGATCCTCAATGATATCCACTCGGGGACCTGTGGTCACCATGCGTCCTCTCGGACCATTGTAGCCAAAGCATACCGAGCGGGATTCTACTGGCTGCGAGTAAATGAAATGGCAAAAGACATAGTCGACAAGTGTGAGGGTTGTTATTTCTACTCTAACCTGTCCCACAAGCCTACATTAGCCTTGAAGACCATTCCACTCGTCTGGCCATTTGCTGTTTGGGGATTGGATATGGTTGGACCTCTAAGGACCGGCTTCACCCATCTGCTTGTAGCAGTCGACAAGTTCACTAAATGGATTGAAGCCAAACCCATCAAGAACCTCGACTCAAGTACCGCCGCCAGCTTCATCAGAGAGTTAACATTCAGATATGGGGTTCCGCATAGCATCATCACGAACAATGGTTCAAACTTTGATCCAGACGAGTTCAAAGCTTTCTATGCTTCCCAAGGCACTCAGGTCGACTACGCTTCAGTCGCTCAATCACAGTCGAACGGACAAGCCGAAAGAGCAAATGGTTTGATCCTTCAAGGGTTGAAACCCCGGTTGATGCGTGACCTCAAGCATGCGGCAGGCGATTGGGTAGACGAGTTACCTTCAGTCCTTTCGGGATTGAGAACAACACCAAATCGGTCGACTGGTCGGACTCCCTTCGTCATGGTCTATGGGGCTGAAGCCGTGCTGCCGAGTGATTTGCTTCACAACGCGCCCCGAGTGGAACTTTTCTCAGAAGCCGAAGCAGAACAAGCTTGACAAGATGCTGTTGATCTTCTGGAAGAAGGAAGAGAGATGGCCCTGATCCGGTCGACCATTTATCAGCAAGACCTCCGTCAATTCCATGCCAGAAACGTTAGAGGTCGAGCATTTCAGGAAGGAGACCTTATGCTCCGAGTGGATCAGCAACGGCCTCACAAGCTTGCTCCCATTTGGGAAGGCCCCTTCATCATCACCAAGGTGCTCCACAATGGAGCATATCACCTTTACAATGTGGAACACAAGAAAGACGACCCACACGCTTGGAATGCGGAGCTGCTCCGCCATTTTCATACTTAAACATTCGGATTGATGAGATGTAATAAGAAGTACCTTTCAGTTTGTTTATCAAAGAAGCAGTTTTACAGTCTCCTAAATGATTGTTGTTACATATGCATGTGTTCAAAAACCCCCAGCGGGTGGTTTAGTTGGGAACCTGATTCGCCTAAGTTTCAAAAACAAACTCCGAGTGAAGAGCAATCCTCTCACTCGGGGGCTTAGCAGCGAACCCGATTCGCCTAAGTGTAAAAAAATCCTACGGAGAGAAGAGCAATCCTCTCACTCGGGGGCTTAGCTGCAGTTCCGTACTCGCCTAAGTTTAAAAAATCCTACCGAGTGAAGAGCAACCCTCTCACTCAGAGGCTTAGCTGCAGTCATGTACTCGCCTAAGTTTAAAAAATCCTACCGAGTGAAGAGCAACCCTCTCACTTGGAGGCTTAGCTGCAGTCCTGTACTCGCCTAAGTTTCAAAAATCCCACCGAGTGAAGAGCAACCCTCTCACTCGGGGGCTTAGCTGCAATTCTGTACTCGCCTAAGTTTAAAAATCCTACCGAGTGAAGAGCAACCCTCTCACTCGGGGGCTTACCTGCAGTCCTGTACTTGCCTAAGTTTCAAAAATCCTACCGAGTGGAGAGCAACCCTCTCACTGCTCGGGGGCTTAGCTGCAGTACCGTACTCGCCTAAGTTTCAAAAATCCCACCGAGTGAAGAGCAACCCTCTCACTCGGGGGCTTAGCTGCAGTTCCGTACTCGCCTAAGTTTAAAAAATCCTACCGAGTGAAGAGCAACCCTCTCACTCGGGGGCTTAGCTACAATCCTGTACTCGCCTAAGTGTCAAAAATCCTACCGAGTGGAGAGCAACCCTCTCACTCGGGGGCTTAGCTGCAGTCCTCTACTCGCCCAAGTTTCAAAAATCCCACCGAGTGAAGAGCAACCCTCTCACTCGGGGGCTTAGCTGTAGTCATGTACTCGCCTAAGTTAAAAACCACTCACAAGTACAATGTACGCTCCATCCCGATCCGCAAGGATGACGAGGTGTAGGTCGTGTGCAGCACCCGATGCTCTTGTCCATGACCCTCTCAATGGAGCTGCGTCACAAGTACAATGTACGCTCCATCCCAATCCGCAAGGATGACGAGGTGCAGGTCGTATGCAGCACCCGATGCTCTTGCCCATGACCCTCTCGACGGAGCTGCATCACAAGTACAATGTACGCTCCATCCTGATCCGCAAGGACGACGAAGTGTAGGTCGTGTACATCATCTAATGCTCATGCCCACAACCCTCTCGTCAGAGCTGCGTCACAAAGACAATGTCAGTTCCGAGTGAAGAGACAAGTTCCACTCGGAGTCAAGAGATTCAGAAGCATTAAAACCAAAGCAACTGTATTTAAAGAAAAACCAAGTTTGGATAAATCTGCAGGGTTCAGAACCGTAGATAAAAGTGCTCGGGCATCAGGCCCGAAAGAGTTTAACGGTTACAAAATCACTCGGCATTCCGAGGCAAATTTAATCAAGGCTTAAAGTTTGTTCACTCCGCGGGAGGAGGGCTGGTAGGCTCGACGAACTCGTCCAGGTCGATTCCGTCCGCAATGCGGGTGGCTGCTCGATGAAGGTCTGGAAGTCAAGCTTCTTGGTATTGGCCACCTCGAGCGCTGCTAGTTTCTCTTCCTTGGCCTCTTTGCAATGGACGCGAACCAGAGATAGAGTCACATCAGCACCGCATCGGGCGGATGACTTCTTCTATTCCTGCACTCGACCAGGGATCTCATTGAGTTGAGTCATCAGAGACTCGAGATCATTCTGAAATGTCACCCTTGGCCAGAGCGTCGTGTCAATTTGCGACACCGCCACCTTCGGTCGTGCGAGGTAGTCCATGGCGCCGGCAAGACGAGATTCCAATTGGAGCACGTTCATGGCAGCTTCATCCTTAACATGGCAGTTGATGGGGTGCAAGTTCGTCTCAATTTGCCCAGTCTCTTCCTCGAAGTTTTGGCAGAATTCTGCACACATAGAGAAATAATGAGTCGGCAGCTATATGACGAGTCGACAGCAACAAATCAGTCGGACAAGGAAATGTACCTTCAAGCATAAGGAACAGCTTGTTGGCGAGTCCTCCCAGATAAACCTCCAGCTCGTCCTTCTTCTGAATGAGATCTCCAACTTTGTCGTCAGAGTCACCTTGTCCTTCTTTAGCTGCACGACTTCCTTGTTGGCTTCGTGGATGACAGTCTTCAGTTTGGTGTTTTCGTCTTCTAACTTGCCAACTGAAGCCAGCTTCTTGTCAGTGAGTTCAGTTTTTTCCCGTGCCGTCTTCTGAGCTGCGGCAAGGTCAAGGTCCTTCTGTTCCAGCGCCTGCTTCATTTTCTCTAAAGAAATAACATTCTTCAGTCGAGCTTGGAGTTGTCTGTTTTCACTACGCACATCTGTTCGAGTGGGGTCACTCGGTTCAAAAGGAGAAAAGTAAAGCTAGCAAAGCAAGCAGTCGACAAGTAGTTACCTCCCATAGCAGCTGCTTCATCCTTAGCCTTCTGCAGATTTTGCTTGGCCAGTTCCAAATCAAGGTTGAGCTGAATTTGTTTCTGCTCCAAGTTAGCGAACCGAGCCCCGAGCTCACAAGGTCTCTGCAGTCAGTGGACAATCAGTCGACAGGAACAAAGATTTGATTGCTTCCAAGCGATAAAATACAAGTTCAATTTGTTACGACAAAAAGAGTTCTAAGACTACTTCCAAATCAAACATTCAATAGTAGCCTCGGGGACTACACCCAGTGGGTGCACTTAGCGTGCCCCCACTGGTTCGACTTTTCAATTGACTTGGTCCGATCAGTCAAAAAAAAGAGACAACTGTTATTCTCAGACAACAGCCGACCGCCCGCAGTCGACTGCGGTCTCGGGGACTACACCCAGTGGGTGCACTCAGCGTGCCCCCACTAGTCGAGATTCCACTCGACATGGCCCGCCCAGACGGAGTGGAAGAACCATCAAGGAATATTTTGTCCAAAGACCCCCGCCGAATCAAACATTCGACGGTGGCCTCAGGGACTACACCCAGTGGGTGCACTCTGCGTGCCCTCACTAGTTCAAAGATACACTCGACGCGACCTAGTCAATTCAAGTGGAAAAAGTACTCAGCAAAAGTCAAAACACCCAGTGGGTGTACAGATGCAAGGTGCAGACTGACAATAGATGCACATTAAAGGTTTTTTGGTAGCATATCCTAATAGAACAAGCGTCAAGCTAAAAGATCAGTCGGAAATCAGCTAACCTGGACGTTGGTCTGGAGTGCTAAGCTGGCGTCATAAGCAGCCTGACTGGCCTCGCGCACCACCTTCATCTGCTCCATCATAAGGCCTGCCTGTCGTAAGCTTCCTTGGCAGCGCTCACTTGGTCCTCCGGGACATGATGGGTGACGAAAAGCGGAGTTGGTGGAGCAGTCGTAGCAACCTGGGGATCTGAGGCATGGAGTTGCACGGACGAGGCAGGGACTCGGACAGTCGACGTCGAAGGACGTTCAGTCGATGCAGGATCGGCAAAAGTAACAGAAGCTCGATTGAGGTCTCCAGACTGCTGAGTCGCTGGTTCTAGCGCTGACGTCGTCTGGGGTGCCTTGCTTGCCGGCACCCTCCTGCCTGATGTCCTGCCCCTCCTTCCTGTAGGCCTCTGGGGCATATCTTCATCATCGTCTGGAAGTTCAATAAAATTCGGCGGCGCTGCAAAAGATTCGACCGCAAGAATTCAGTCGACCGATAAACCAATTGACAAAATGAAGGCAAGATGGCGGAAGTCATACCTGCTTTGGAAGTGGCCGCATCTTCAATCTCCTCATCATCGCCATCCTTGTAAATGGAAGTCCCAGAAGTAGCAGCACTACAAGTTTCAGAACTCACTCAGTCAAGCAAGAGAATGGGTCGACGACAAATATAAGAGTCTCCGAGCAAAGGGTGAAAGCAAAACACTTACATGGAGGCAACGGGGACTTCCACCTTGATCTTAGGCAGGGCCTTCCGAGGCTTTGAAGGCGCAACCTTGGGATACTTCAGGGCCTTTTCAGTCGGAACAGGAGAGGATCTCCGAGTGTGCTTTGAGGTCTGCATACTCGGTGCAGCCGCTTTGCCACGGACACTCGCAGGATCATGGGTCTGCTTGGTGCATCTTTCAGACCGTGGTGGGGAGTCGACTTCCTCCCCACTGCTCGAGTCCTCGATCCCCTCCTCGTCTTCTTCATTGGATTTCCAGTCGCCACTTTCGCCTCCGCTCGCCTCTCCTTCCTATTCTTGCTCTCCATTGGGCATCGAGTACATCTCAGTATAGATCTGCAAGGAAAAGGAGTACACAAGCATCAGTCAGGTTCAAGTACAGCTACAAATCAGAGCAAAAAAGACGCTCGACAGTAAAGATCGGACCTTGTCTGGTTCATTGGCGGCGTCGAGTGGTGGAACCCTCCTGGACCCCCTGGGGTTGTCTTTGTTTCTAGTGATGCCCTGCAAGCACTGCGCCACTGTCTCCTCGATGACTTCCCCCAGGTGGATCCGAGTGGTTTCATCAATACCCGAGTACATCCACATAGGATGATTGCGGGCCTAGAGTGGCTGGATGCGTCGACTGAGAAACACCTCCAGCAAATCCATTCCAGTCACGCCATCAAGGACTAGTTGGACTACCCGTTCAACTAACCTGTTCACCTCTGTTTTCTCTGCTGGAGTCACTTTCAAGGAAGAGGGCTACCGGACTCGCTCCATGGAAAAGGGAGGAAGGCCAGTCGACTGACCAGGGGTCGGTTGGTCCTCACAATAAAACCAGGTCGACTGCCACCCTCGAACTGAATTGGGAGAATCATAGTTGGAAAGGTACTCCTACCCCTCATCTGCATCCCTAGACCTCCGCACATCTGGATCGCGTGCGTCCTCTCATCACTCGGATTAGCCTTTTTCACAGACTGGGAGCGGCAAGTAAAGATGTGTTTGAAGAGACCCCAATGCGGTCGACAACCCAGGAAATTCTCACACATGGAAACAAACGTAGCAAGATATATGATGGTGTTGGGGGAAAAGTGATGAAGTTGGGCTCCAAAAAGGTTCAAGAAACCCCTGAAAAAAGGATGAGGGGGCAGAGAGAAACCACGGTCAACATGACTCGCGAGGAGGACACACTCACCTTCCTGCGGCTGCGGATCGGTCTCGTTTCCTGGCATCCTCCAAGATCCAAGGGCAATCAAGCCCCCTTCGACCAGATCCTCCAGGTCTTCCTTCCGGATCGTGGACCAGATCCAGTCGCCCTGGATCCAGCCAGGCGGCGGGCCGGACCTCGACGACGACCCCCCGACTCGTCTTATTGCCCTTCGCCGCCGCCGTCACCTTCTTCGCGCGCTCCAGAGCCACCGTCTTGTCCTTTCCCATCGCAGCAGATTGCGCACAGACGGGGCGGCGGCGTCGAGGGTGGAGGCGAATGCGATGAGGAAGCAGAGGAGGAAGAAGGGGAATGAGGCGCACTATGCAGATTACATCGGCCCCGACGCCTTATATAGGCCTGCTTCCGAGTGGCTGACTCGTGGGCCCAAGCGATCCTGTGAAATCCTGCAACAGTCGCGCGCTCGGCACGTGGCGAAAAAGGTGGTGTGAGGATCGAGGCATCCCTGCCTAATCCATTCCGTTTACTGCGGTGCCCTCCATCCCGCGCGCTTCCCCAAATTTCGAATCCCGTGAGATCCGGGAACAGCAGTGCAACCAATCGCGCCAAAGATTTCATACCATTCCAACACTCAAAGCATATTAGTATATGTTCACTCGACAAACTCTGAATGGATCAAGGCGACTGACAATGCAGTTGAAGCTTCAGCATAGTTCACTGACCCAGGTAAAATGCCTCCGAATCATAAAAATCGGGTCGGAATCGTCTTCAACCTCTTCTCCACTCGGACCTCGATCCATTCAAGGGCTAATGACGATGACATGTACCTAGGGTAGGGTAATAGGCCTGACCTAGACACCCTTCCCAAGGACATTGCCCTACAGTCAAATGCATTCAAAGTGTAGCAGCATTTACCGAATGAAATCACTTCAGAGTGCAACCCACTCGACCAACAATTCCACTCGGATAACCCAATTCTATTCGACTAGGATATAGTCATTCGACCATACCAGAAACCACTCAGAGTACAGAAGACCTAAAGTCACTTAGGATGGCAATGGTCAGGCGTTCACTCCGTAGTCTTAATGATCATTTATATGTCTTTATTATAGGCGTTACCAGTAATGTCTCACCTTAATGTACATTGAACCCCTTGTAACGTGGGCTGGCTGGGGTCCTGGCGCACTCTATATAAGCCACCCCCACCACTAGCACAAGGGTTCGCACCCCCTGTAACCTCACGCATAATCCAGTCGACCAAGCCTCCGGGCACCGAGATGTAGGGCTGTTACTTCCTCCGCGAAGGGCCCGAACTCGTAAATCTTGCGTGCACAACCTCATCGTAGCTAGGATCTTGCCTCTTCCTACGTACCCCCTATTCTACTGTCAGACTTACTCCCACGACATTGGGGTATTTATAGAGCAATGAGGCGGTCCCGGGGGCACCCGAGGTGGGCACCACCCACCAGGGACGGCCTGGGCCTCCTGGCGCGCCCTGGTGGGTTGTGCTCTCCTCGGAGCACCCCCAGGCGCAGCCAGGGCCCATTATTTGTCTTCTGGTCCATAAAAAATCTCCGTAAAGTTTCGTCGCATTTGGACTCCGTCTGATATTGATTTCCTGCGATGTAAAAAACATGCAGAAAACAGCAAGTGGCACTTGGCACTATGTCAATAGGTTAGTACCAAAAAATGATATAAAATGACTATAAAATGATTATAAAACATCCAAGATTGATAATATAACAGCATGGAACAATCAAAAATTATAGATATGTTGGAGACGTATCAACATCCCCAAGCTTAACTCCTACTCGTCCTCGAGTAGGTAAGTGACAAAAACAGAATTCTTGATGTGGAATGCTGCCTAACATGTCATATCATGATCTTTCCTTTATAGCATGGACATTTGGACTTTTATGTGATTCAAAGCAATAGTCTAGTTTTGACATGATAATCTAAATACACAAGCATATCAACAAGCAACCATGTTTTTCAAAATATCAACGCTAAAATAAGTTATCCCTAGCCCATCATGCTCAACCATTGATAGCTACACCCAATACTCAAGTATGATCATATTGCCTCCTAGTTGGTGCTTTTATAAGATAAGATGGAGACTCAAATTCAAAATAAATTGCATAAAGTAAAAGAAAGGCCCTTCACAGAGGGAAGTAGGGATTTGTAGAGGTGCCAGAGTTCAAAGCGAAAAATTTAGAGATAAAAACATTTTGGGAGGTGTATCCATCCCACCAACGAAAACAACTTAGAGTTCGCAACACTTTCCATGCTAGATATATCATAGGTGGTTCCCAAGCAGAAAATAAAGTTTATTCCTTTTTCCACCATACTTTCACTTTCCATGGCTAGCCGTATCCACGGTTGCCCTCCATACCAACACTTTCCAAGGAATTTATTATTTGGCAACATAAAGTAAATTCATTTTTTACCATTTCGGGACTGGGCATCCCTAAAACCTTTGCCTTACTCTCGTGCAATGACAAGTGAATAAACACTCATCGTGAGAATAACACATCCAGCATGGAAAATATTAGCCACCCCTCACCGCTCCGCGAGCGAAACGAACACACAAAAGAGAAGTTTATTTTGAAAATTAGAGATGGCACATGCAAATTTGCTTAGAACGACAAACGAATACCACATATAGGTAGATATAGTGGACTCATGTGGCAAAACTGGTTTAAAGGATTTTGGATGCACAAGTAGAGATCATACTTAGTGCAAAATGAAGGTTAGCAAAAGATTGAGAAGCGACCAACCAAGAAACGGATAATCTCATAAGCAAGCATTAAGCATAATTAACACCGAATAATGCACCACAAGTAGGATATAATTTCATTGCATGACTATTGGCTTTCGTGCTTGCATAGGGAATCACAAACCTTAGCACCAATATTCTTACAAAAGCATAATTACTCATCAACACAACTCACATATCAAATCATCATATCTCAAAACTATTACTAAGAATCAAGTTTATTTTGTCCAATGATCTTCATGAAAGTTTTTATTATATCCTTCTTGGATATCTATCACTTTGGGACTAATTTTCATATGTTGCTTTTCATAAGCTCAAACAAATATAAGTGAAGATCATGAGTATATATATTTTTTTCTTTTCTCAAAATAATTGAAGTGGAGCAAGAGAAAATTTCTTGAAAATTGTACTAACTCTCAAATAAATCTAAGTGAAGCAAGAGAGCACATCTTCAAAAATACTAAGCACACCGTGCTCAAAAAGATATAAGTGAAGCACTAGAGCAAGTCCATAGCTCATAAAAATTTAAGTGAAGCATAGGGAGCAATTCTAACAAGTGATGACATAATTTTGGCTCTCTCAAATAGGTGTGTACAGCAAGGGATCAAGACTTACAACACAAAATAAAACAAGCAAAGACTCATATCATACAAGACGCTCCAAGCAAAACACATAGTATGTGACGAATAAAAATATAGCTTCGAGTAAAATACCGATGGTCGTTAGAAGAAAGAGGGGATGCCACTCGGGGGCATCCCCAAGCTTAGTTGTTTGCTCATTTTTGGATAATAGCTTGGGATGCCGGGGCGTTCCCAAGCTTAGGCTCTTCTATCCTTCTTTCATCCATCGTAAGATAACCCAAAACTTGAAAACTTTAATCACACAAAACTCAACAAAACCATCGTGAGATCCGTTAGTATAAGAAAGCAAACCACTACTATAAGTACTGTATCAAACCAATTAATATTTTTTTTTTGCATTATATCTACTGCATTCCAACTTTTCTATGGCAAAAACTCATCAAAGAGAACCATAGAGCCATCAAAATAAGCACACAACACAAAGAAAACAAAATCTGTTAAAACAAAACAATCTATAGAAATTTGACTATTTCGAATACTTCTGCAAGTCCAAAAATTCTAAAAATTAGGAAGACTTGGTTAATTTGTATATTAAGCTTCGGCAAAAAGAATCAGGGCAAAAGAACTTTTCTGTGATTTATGAAAATTATTTTCGTGAGTGCAAAAGTTTCTATTTTTCAGCAAGATCAAACAACTATCACCCAAGATCCTAAAGGCTTTACTTGGTACAAACACTAATTAAAACATAAAAAACACAATTGTAACAGTGGAATAATTGTGTGAACACTCAAGAACAGAAAGCAAAAGATAAAAAATAAATTTTATTCATTGGGTTGCCTCCCAACAAGCGCTATCGTTTTACGCCCCTAGCTAGGCATAATAATTCAACGATGCTCACACAAAAGATAATAATTGAAACTCAAAGAGAGCATCATGAAACTGTGACAAACACATTTAAGTCTAACATACTTCCTATGCGTAGGAATTTTATAGGAAAACAAATTGTCAAGACAACAAATATCTAGCATATGCAAAGGAGAGGAATAAAACATTGAAAATCTCAACATAACGAGAGGTAATTTAGTAACATGAAAATTTCCACAACCATAATTTCCTCTCTCATAATAATTATATGTAGGATCATAATCAAATTCAACAATATAACTATCAAATAAAATTTTCTCTTCATGATCCACATGCATGCGCAGTTGACGCTCTTCCAAAATAGTGGGATTTTTTAACTTAAAGTTGATGCTCTTCCAAACCCACTTTCAATACTATTGCAAACATATTCATCATGAGGTTTAAATAAACTTTCAAGATCATAAGAACCATTATCACCCCAATCATGATCGTTGCAACAAGTAGTGGAGATAGCAAAATTAGCATCCCTAAGCTTGGGGTTTTGCATATTATTAGCACAATTGACATTAATAGAATTTATAGTAAAATCATTGCAATCATGCTTTTCATTCAAAGAGCTATCATGAATCACTTAAAATATTTCTTCATCACAATTTTCAGATTCACGAATCTCAAGAAAAACTTCATAAAGATAATCTAGTGCACTCAAATCACTAGCAATTGGTTCATGATAATTGGATCTCTTAAAAAGATTAGCAAGTGGATGAGGATCCATACCAATAGATTTTTAGCAAGCAAAGATGCAAGAAAATAGAATACACATGGCACACAAGCAAAGATTGCAAACAGATCCGACGAGAAAACGGTGAACGAAAAAGAGGGCGAATAAAACGGCAAATTTTTGTGAAGTGGGGGAGAGGAAAACGAGAGGCAAAAGGCAAATAATGTAAATTGTGAGGAGATGAGATTTGTGATTAGGAACCTGGTATATGTTGAAGATCGTCCCCGACAACAGCGTCAGAAATTCCTTTTGATGTCGGCTAGGACTACGTCGGTATTTCCCCAAAGAGGAAGGGATGATGCAGCACAACGACGGTAGGTATTCCCCTCAGTGAAGAAACCAAGGTTATCGAACCAGTAGGAGAACCAAGCAACACAACGTAAACAGGCCCTGCGGACAGATAACAAATCCTCGCAACCCGACTTGTAAAAGGGGTTGTCAATCCCTTTCGGGTAGCGGAGCCCCAAGATGGGCAAATGGACGTGAGGAAATTGTAGTAGATTGATAGATCGAACGCCAAACAAAATAAATAAGAATAAATTGCAGCAAGGAATTTTTGTATTTTTAGTTTAATAGATCTGAAAATAAATGCAAAGTAAAAGTATATCACAAAGGCAGATATATGAGAAAGAGACCCGGGGGCCGTAGGTTTCAGTAGTGGCTTCTCTCGAGAAAAATAGCAAACAGTGGGTAAACAAATTACTGTTGGGCAATTGATAGAACTTCAAATAATCATGACAATATCCAGGCAATGATCATTATATAGGATCACGTCCAAGATTAGTAGACCGACTCCTGCCTGCATCTACTACTATTACTCCACACATCGACCGCTATCCAGCATGCATCTAGTGTATTAAGTTCATGAAAAAACGGAGTAATGCAATAAGAACGATGAGATGATGCAGACAAGATCTATCTATGTAGAGATAGACCCCATCGTTTTATCCTTAGTATAAACGATACATACGTGTCGGTTCCCCTTCTGTCACTGGGATCAAGCACCGTAACATTGAACCCACTACAAAGCACCTCTTCCCATTGCAAGATAAATAGATCAAGTTGGAAAAACAAAACCTAAATATCAGAGGCTATAAGCAATCATGCATAAAAGATATCAAAGATACTCAAATACTTTCATGGATATAAAAAGATATAACTGATCATAAACTCAAAGTTCATCAGATCCCAACAAACAAACCGCAAAAGAGTTACATCATATGGATCTCCAAGAGACCATTGTATTGATAATTCAGCGAGAGAGAGGAAGCCATCTAGGTACTAACTACAGACCCGAAGGTCTACAAAGAACTACTCACGCATCATCAGAGAGGCGCCAATGGAGGTGCTAAACCCCATCTGAGATGGTGTCTAGATTGGATCTGGTGGTTTTGGACTCTGCGGTGGCTGGATCAATATTTCGTCGACTCCCCTAGGGTTTTGGGAATATTGGGGTATTTATAGAGCAAAGAGGCGGTCCGGGGGGCACCCGGGGTGGGCACAACCCACCAGGGCGTGCCTGGGCGTCCTGGCGTGCCCTAGTGGGTTGTGCTCTCCTCGGAGCACCCCCTAGGCACAGCCAGGGTCCATTACGTGTCTTCTGGTCCATCAAAAATCTCCGTAAAAGTTTTGTTGCATTTGGACTCCGTTTGATATTGATTTCCTGCGATGTAAAAAACATGCAGAATATAGCAACGGGCACTTGGCACTATGTCAATAGGTTAGTACCAAAAAATGATATAAAATGATTATAAAACATCCAAGATTGATAATATAACAACATGGAACAATCAAAAATTATAGATACGCTGGAGACGTATCAGGCATGTGTGGTATGAAGTCTATCTGGAGTTGAACGTATTTTATACCTGGATCCGCCCAGCATAAACTTCAAGAGTGGCTGAAGTATCTAGATAGTAACATGTCATAGCATAAGTCGCGATAGAAACATAATAATGGAAATCCAGATTTCGTGAGAACGCCTTAATCCTATGCTAGTTCATGTGTTACTTTCCTCGTTGCTCTTATATTTCTTTACATGTTATTTAATTTACTGCACACTTTACTTGAAACCACTATTTATTTCTGCCCTCGCTTTGCTTTGAGTCTACAATTACTTGGAGGTATAATTACATAAGTCACTACAAGAGATAAACTCAATTCTTGTACTCCCTCTGGGATCGATACTCTTAGTTATAAAAGCTACAACTAAACCTTGTGCACTTGTAGGACATTAGTCAATGTCGGCGCGTGCACGAGGACCCGGCGGTGATCGGGGACGCCATTCGGAGATGGTAGAGCATGCGGAGAGGGGCGCGGGGCGATGGACTGGAGGTGTGCGGGAGCGCCCGGAGCTACGTGAAGGATGCGAGGTGCCGACGATGTCGCCCACACTACGTCGCTGGGTGACTAGGGACGGCGTGAAGTGAAAACTTCCGCTGTCACCCTGGTCCAGCCTCAACCGTCATAGCACAAGCAGAGGGCGATCTCCTCTACGTCGCACAGAAACACTCCCAAGTCATCGTCGATGTCGGATCCGTCACTGGATATGGTGCTGCTGCCATTGCTGGCCATCGATCGAAAGAGGAGGGGACTGGGAGAGGAGGATATGGAGAGAGAAATAGAGTAGAGTGGGGTGTTGACTTTGGTCTAGGGTTCGTCCGGAGGGGATATTTGTTGGGGGGGGGCAGATGGGCCAGTCCAATGTGGTGGACGCGCTTGGGCCCATTAGGGCCTCACCGTACCCTAGATTTGGGATTGGTTTGAGGGGTCTCGGTTAGACCGGACGTCCATGATTAGTTTTGGGAGCCCAAGTAGGTCACGTTTTCGTGACCGGGCACTAACCGGGCCGTCCGCCCGGTAACTTTGAGGAGCTCGTCTGTATAACTAGGCCGTTCGCCCGGGTCACTTTGTGGAGTCCATCTGTAGATGCTCTTATGACTTGCAGTGGCAGAGAGAGCACACATGTGACAACGCTTGCGATAGGTCTAGATTCGCAAAGGCGGTTCCACCACTTGTTTTTTCTTAAATCAAGGCGAGCTCCGGGTGACGGCAGAATTTCATTCACATCCTCTGTAAAGGACATCAAGTTCTCAGGACTAAAAATGAGAGACACCGGGAGGTCTTTTGTCACTTATCCTCCCTGCTTGGCACAAGTGTTCCATGTACTAGGTCTCCTAATTGGTAAGAGGTCAGGGTTGAAAGCAGGGACTTGTTGGCCCTCGATGACCCTCTTTCTAAGGACGAGATCAAGACGGTGGTTTTCTTTCTCCCTGGATAGAATGCTCCGAGGCCAAACAGTTTTACTATTGATTTTTTTATGCAAGTCTGGGGGATTATTGTAGGGACCCCACCTATATGATCGAAGCCATCGATTGTACATGCAATAGTGATCTCATGATCAGTGTGTCACTACATACAATGAATTGATAATTAAGGGTCTACATCCATTACATAATGTCTTACATAAATAGGACCAACATAGTCAAGTCTTACATAGATAGACCCTTGAAGGCTAAACTCCAAAGGAAATAGTTGGAGTAGAAATCATCATCATAACTTGGACCCATGCCATTCGCCTTTACCCTATAGGAAAATTGACTAGGAAAGTGTCCTTGTTCGCGTGAACGTCATAAAATAACTCTCCTTCAAACTACCGATCTTCCATGCCTGGCCAAGTTAATAGTCAGAGATAAGGCAGCGAGTACTTTGAATATACTCGTAAACACTCCACTAACAAAATATGCATGCATGGCTTAGTACAAAGGATAGACTCATATACTATGTTTAAGCATTTGCAGAAAGCTGGTTTTTGCTAGCATATTCATGACCTACTATTTTGAAAACCAGGTGAATTACTTCACCAAACCATGACGTTAATAGGTTACAAACATCAACATAAATAGAGTTATATCTAACTCTGACTTGGACATCACAAGTTATAACCATCATCTCCTCAAGTGCCATCATACTTCATCTCATCCACATTCCAAGTTGAAAGTTATGGGTGAAGTATAAGCACGGTGTGGGGACCCCGACTCATAAGTCGTGATCACCGAATGCACGTGTACAGTGATCCCAGAGATCAATGCTCACCGTACACACAGAAACAAAATAACAAGAGTCTTACATCCAGTACATACCGTTTTACCCAAATATGACCTTTATGGCCAAATCTTCATAAACTCGCAGCGTAAATCCTCAATGATAGCGTGAACCCATGTCATCTGCCTTAACCCTACATGCATTCTGACTGGGAAATGTCCTAGCTCGCATGTTTGTCACCAAGGTATTCTTCATTATCCTGCTCTTTCAAGCCTGGCCAATAAAATAACCAGTGGCAAGCCAATGAGTACTTTGAATGTACTCACAAGCAACCCAAGAGTGATAACAGAATAATTATGCAAGGCTCTACTGCTATATTTGCATTTTTGCGAAAAGCTAGTTTTTCTCATGGAAGTATGATCAACATTTATCAAGAACATGAACGCGTCTGCAACAAGTATCAGGAGGTTACAGACACCAACATCGAGAAAGAGTTATGAACAACTCATGCTCAAGCTCATCCTGACTTCCCCACGAATCACATCAACAATATTACCAAACCGTGTTGTTTGTCAGAAACATATGGACATAGTCTAAGCGGCACCACCCAACTGTCCTTGACCGTGGACACGGCTATTCGAATAGTTTGATACTCTGCAGAGGTTGCACACTTTACCCACAAGATCCGGGGAACTTCCATGTCATCCACCACCCGCGGTGATGTAGGGTGGAAACCCTAGGGTCGATCTTTCATGATTGGAGTAGATCCTACGAAGAACACGAGGAGAAAACAAGAGGGGAAACACGAGAGAAATCACTCAAACCAATAAGATTCGGTTACACATGTGCTAGATCCTCGAAACACAAAGAGATACACGATCATCAAAGGACGATACAAGTAGCAAGTTCTTCTCCGTGAGGAGGCCTTGAGGGGGTCTTCCCATGAGGGGTCTTGAATCCGCTTGGGGGATCTTCTTCGAAGAGGTTGTGGACTCCAATGGAGAAGTAACCAAGTGGATGAGCAAAGCTCTATCTCTCAAATGAGCTAATCCTTTGCTAACCCTAGAAAGTGGGAGGAGGAGTATATATAGTCTAAGTGGGAGGAGGAGTATATATAGTCTAGGTGGGCGAAGGGGTACATGGGCCTCGGGCCCTTACACTGTGCGCAGACAGGGGAGGCCGGACGTCCGGGCGTCGGGCCGGATGTCCGGTCCTTCAAGAGGTGCCGGATGTGCAGGCTGGCGCCGGATGTCCGGGTGGTCGGGGCTGGCCTCGGTGCTCTCTGGGTAGACGCTGTCTGGATGTCTGGGCTGGATGCCGGATGTCCGGCGGCTCGGGATGGGCCGGATGTCCGGGTTGGCGGGGACTGCTCCTGGAGGTTCTGCGATGGGGCGCCGGATGTCCGGGGGAGGCGTCATATTTCCGGGCTTGCCGGGTCGGATGTCCGGGACCTAGCCGGATGTCTGGGCCCTGTAGCTGGCTAGCTGAGCTGCTGCTGCTGATGACTCCAGGGTGCGGATGTCCGGGGTCATAGCTAGATGTCCGAGTCCTGGAAGCTGTTCTCGACTCCCTCCGTCGGTTCTCTTCATCTGTAAACTTAGGGACTTGTCCGTCTTCACGTGCATCTTCGAGAGGGCCTTCTTGGTGCCTGATCATGCACAACATTTCAGAATTAGTAGTAACCATGTCTCGAGTGGATCGTATGGAATATCACTAAGGAAGGAAGCCACCTCGGTCTCGAGAGCTCTAGCTCTAGCTCGTGTCATAGGTCCTCTTGGCACTTGGTGAGACGATTGTTGGTCCATGGGGATGACTATAGGATGCTCCGCATCATCTCCCTTCCCTTGGGAAAGATCCGACCTCAGATCAAAATCTTCATCACCATGGTAGGGAGAAAGGTCCTTGACGTTGAAGATATCGCTCATGGAGTACTTGTCGTGTGGTATGTCGATCTTGTAGGCGTTGTTGTTGTAGCGTTTAAGCACCTTGAAGTGTCCATCGGCTCTTGGTAGAAGTTTGGACTTGCGTTCGTTGGGGAAGCGGTCCTTGCGAAGGTGTAGACACACAAGATCTCCAATGTTGAATATCATGGGTTGCTTGTTGATGTTGAGCTTGGTCGTGAGTCGTTGTAATTGGCGCTCGATGGTGTGCCTTGCATCATGCATCTTCTTGAGGTAGTTCACTCGGGCACTGGCGTCCATGTTGATGCACTCTTGTAGTGGTAGAGGAAGAATGTCCAATGGGGACAACGGGTTGAAACCGTAGACGACCTTGAAGGGGGACTTTCCTGTAGTCGAATGTCTTGCGTGGTTGTAGGCGTACTCGGCGATGGGTAGGCACTCCTCCCACTCCTTGATGTTCTTCTTGATCAACACACATAGTAGAGTGGAGAGTGTCCGGTGCGAGACCTCCGTTTGGCCGTCGGTTTGAGGATGGTATGCCCAAGAGAACAAAAGCTTGATTCCAAGCTTGGCGCATAGTCTTCCAAAAGTAGCTCAAGAACTTGACATCGCGGTCCAAGACAATCGTCTTTGGCACTCCATGTAGGCACAGGATTTCTCTACAAAAAATATTTGCAACATGTGAAGCATCATCTATCTTGTTGCATGGTATGAAATGTGCCATTTTAGAGAATCAGTCCACAACAACAAACACGGAATATTTGTCGTTTCTAGTCCTAGGCAAACCAAGCACAAAATCCATGCTAATATCTTCCCATGGGTGATACGGAATAGGAAGTGGCATATATAGACCATGGGATTGAGCTTTAGACTTAGCTTTGCAGCATGTAGAGCACTGGTTGGTGAAGCATGAGACGTCGCGGAACATCTTGGGCCAAAAATAGTTCTTGGAGAGCGTAGCGAATGTCTTATCGCTTCCAAAATGTCCCATTAGTCCTCCTCCATGAGATTCTTGCAAAAGTAACTAACAAAGAGAAGACTCGGGAATGCATAGTTTGTTAGCTCTCATAATATAATCATCTTTGATGTAACAGCATTCCCAAGATGTATGCATCAAACATTTGGCATAAGGGATAGCAAAAGTAGGATCATGCACATACAAGTCTTTTATGTGCTCAAAACCAATGACATTTAATTCAAGTTTGGTAACAAGCATGCATTTGCGTGAAAGAGCATCCGCCACAACATTTTCCTTACCTCTGATATACTTGATGACATAAGGAAATGACTCTATGAACTCACTCCACTTAGCATGACGCTTGTTTAACTGAGTTTGACCCTTAAGGTACTTAAGCGTTTCATGGTCGGTATGAATGACAAATTCATGAGGGTGAAGATAATGTTCCCATTCACGCAAAACTCACACTAAAGCATATAGCTCTTTGTCATAGATGGGATAATTGAGTTGCGCTCCAAAAAGTTTTTCACTAAAGTAAGCTATGGGCGCTTCTCTTGCATTAACACACCTCCTATGCCATTACCACTAGCATCGCAATGAACTTCAAAAGTTTTGTCAAAGTTGGATAATGCAAGCACGGGAGCATGAGCAAATTTTTAACCTCATTAAATGAGGTATCTTGAGATGGTCCCCAAATAAATGGTGCATTCTTCTTACACAAAGCATGCAAAGGGGATGAAATAGTGCTAAAGTCCTTAACGAATCTACAATAGAAACCGGCTAGGCCAAGTAAACTACGCACTTGTTGCAAATTTGTTGGTTGGGGCCAAGTTTTGATAGCATTGATCTTAGATTCATCTACATGAACACCCTTAGAAGACACAATAAAACCTAAGAAAACAAGCTTATCAACACCGAAAAGGCATTTATCCATATTAGCATAAAGGCGCTCTTACCTAAGGGTTTGCAACACGGTTCGAAGATGGGTGACATGATCTTTGAGGGATTTGCTAAATACAAGAATATCGTCAAAGTAGACCACAACAAATACGCCAATGTAAGGCCTAAGAACAAAATGCATCACATGCATAAAGGTACCGGGTGCTTCGGATAAGCCCATTGGCATAACAAGCCATTCATATAAGCCAAATTTGGTCTTAAATGCAGTTTTCCATTTGTCACCTTCTTGGATGCGTATTTGATAGTAGCCACTTTTAAGGTCAATCTTAGAGAAAATGGTGGCTCCACTGAGCTCATCTAGCATGTCGTCTAAGCGTGGAATAGGATACCTATAGCGGACCGTGATAGCATTGATAGTCTACAATCGGAACACATGCGATAAGTACCATCTTTGTTGGGAACAAGCATTACCGGAACGGTAGAAGGGCTCAAGCTTTCTCGGACATGGCCGTTGTCGATGAGTTATTGTACTTAACATTGGATCTCCTTGGTTTCCTCGGGGTTGACGCGGTAGGGAGCCTTGTTAGGAAGAGGTGCTCCGGGGATGGGGTCGATTCGGTGTTCCATGCCTTGAAGAGGAGGTAGACCTGGAGGTAGCTCATCGGGGAATACATCTTGGAATTCCTGCAAAAGAGAAGATAACACTATAGGTAGAGTGTTAGAGGTGGTAGTTTTTGGTGCTTCGTCCTTGCACAAGAGGACATAGTGCATAACACTTGATGGGTTCTCACACACTTCTCTCTTCTCACTTTTGGTGGTAAATAGTACTAAGTTTTTCTTGCCGCTCATCGTGGAGGCACTCAATTTGGGCTTGTGGTGCTCACTCTCTTTTTTGTGGCTCGCTCTCTCACTATTCTCTCCATGATGGGTGGCTTGCTTGTCGGCGATCACTTGACTTGGAGACATAGGTCATAGCACGTACTCCTTTCCTTTCATCTTGAAGCTATAGTGGTTCGTTCCCCCGTTGTGGATGACGCCTCGGTCGAATTGCCATGTAGTCCAATTAGGAGGCGGTAAACGGACATAGGAACAACATCACACTCCAAAGTTTCTTCGTATGCTCCAATTTTGAAGGAAACTTGCACCATGTGTTCCACTTGAATAGTGTCGGAGTCGCTTAGCCATTGGACTTTGTAAGGATGCTGGTGCTTCATCTTGACCAATTGGAGCTTGGAGCATAGTTCTTCACCTGCCAAGTTATGACAACTCCCTCCATCGATGATGACCTTGACGGACCTTCCATTGATTCCGGCCTTGGTGCGGAAGATATGGCATCTTTGGTCTTCGTCTGTTGATGTTGAAGTGTCAAGACCTTGGAGACAACAAGAGCGGGGCTCGAATCTTCGTCACAAAAGACTTGATCATCTTCATCGTCATTCACTTGTCGGTGCATAGCCACGTTATCAAGGGCTTCCATTTCTCCTTCACTCATGGAGTCATAGGTTCCATCGTCGTTGAGGATCATGGTGCGCTTGTTGGTACATTCGAAGGACTTGTGGCCTCGGCCACCGCATGTGAAGCACTTGATCGAACTTGCTTTGATTGTCTCATTGGTTGGAGTTGTAGATGATGAAGCTCTTGGCTTGAAGTTTCTTGTAGTAGGAGGACGACTTGAGGTTGCCGAGGTTTTCTTGGAACTTGACTTGTCGCTGTTGCTTGTAGAAGGTTTGATTGACGTAGAAGGTGGTGGAGTCGTTGAAGCTTGGTTGTTGTAGCCGTATGTCTTGGAAGAGTATTTGACATACTTGAAGTCATCTTGCACTTGACGTTCCGCCTTGGTAGCTTGGTGCACTAGCTCGATGAGGTTCAAGTATGGTTGGAAGTCGGTGATCTTCTTGATAAGATGGTTGAGTCCATTCAAGAAACGTGCCATAGTTTGCTCATCGTCTTCCGTGACATTGGCTCGTATCATGGAAATCTCCATTTCATTGAAGTACTCTTCAACGCTCTTGGTTCCTTGCTTGAGGAGTTGCAATTTCTTGAAGAGGTCGCGGTTGTAGTAGGTTGACACAAAGCGCGCTCTCATGACATCCTTCATTTGATCCCATGTGGTGATTGGTGGTTCTTCTTTTGCTTCTCGTTGCTCGATGACTTGCTCCCACCAAATGAGGACATAGTCTTGGAACTCGAGGGATGCCATGGCGATCTTCTTCTCTTCCTCATAGTTGTGCAAGCGGAAGATCTTGTCAACCTTCAATGCCAATGAAAGGTACTCTTCAGGATCATTGCTTCCGGTGAACCTGGGCACGGTGAACTTGAGCTTGCCGTAGCGTTGCTCTTCATTGGGTTGGGGTCGGGGATGATGACGTCCTTGACGTGGAGGGTTGTCAACCTCATGTTGCTCTTGGCATGGAGGACTGTCATTGTCGTGTTGCTCTTGGCGAACTTTTGGTTGTTGTCGAGCTTGTGGAGGGGCTTGAGGAAGTTGTCGGTGCAAACGTGCTTGATAGTTCCTCTCTTGAACTTCTTTGCGAAGTGCTTCTTCTTGCTCGCGCATATGTTGGTTGCGGTCAGCGACGGTGCGACTCACGTCGTGGAGGGCACGTTGGGCTTCAAGTTCTTGGGCTTCATGCCGTTGTTGTTGTTGACGAAGCGCTTCGGAGTCTTGCTCTTCTTGGTTTTGGCGCGCCCGCTCTTCCTCTTGTTGGCGTTTCCTTTCTTGTGCTTGCGCAAAGGTAGCTTGATTTTGACGATGTCGATGTTCTTGCACTAGAAGTTGCTCTTGAGAATAGGTTCCGTGTAGAGGATTGCAGTTTGCTTAACGGTCTTGTCGCGCGGCTTGAAGAAGAGTGTTTGATGTCGGTGTACTTGAGCCGGGGAGGGTGTCATCGGAGTGTCGACTCAGGTGGATCCGTCTTGAGTAGGAGGAAGTAGCAGAGCGGTTGACCAACAAGGCACGAATCTCATCCATTCTTGCATTGCTCTCTTGTTTTTGTTCGTCGAGCTTGTTGTCGAAGTAATCTCTTGTACGTTGCTCGGAAAGGCGTAAGTCGGTGGCGAGATTGTCGATGCGGTCGGTCAATGCTTGTTGCTCTTGATGCAAAGCTCGTTGTGCACCGAAGAGGTGGCTCTTGGTGATGTAGATGTTCGAGTCATCGTCTTGCTCGATGAAGAGTGGGTTGGTAGAAGAACATGGCCTATCCATCATTCCAAGCAAATATGTGAGTGGGAGAAAGAGAAGAACTTATACCAAATGTACCTTGACCGATGTTGAAGATGGATCAATGATCACTCAAATGTGTAACAAGGAAATAGCACAATTGGTACCAATTCTTGTCGATTCTCACACCTACACAAGTAAAAGCTTATGGTGAAGGTCGGTTAGGATGGTGGCATAAAATTTGATGCAATTGTTAGTGAGACTCAATAATGTAGAAAAAGATTCGCAAATTTGCAAATGCAACAATTAGACCAATAGCAATTAGGGGTACACGAAAACGCACACACGGATAGATAAATGGGGTCGTGCAACCAAGGAATGAGCCAAAATGTGGGATCCACGAAAATGCTCTTGTTGCACAACTCTAGAGAGACGCTAGCACGATTGCACAATAGGCGGATACGAAATTTGTGCACAACCTACTAAGCAAAAATGCAACTACTTCTATCCCACATATGCTATATGTATGGTGTTCCGGTGATATGATCCAAGATGATCGAGTATGACAATCTTAATGTAGTATGATGCTATGGTTCTTGCTTATAAGATCTTTGCTTATCTTTTCCTTTTTGCTTAAAAGCTTGTTTGGCTCTTTCTCTTTTGAGCTCTTTCTCATGCAAGACTTCACGAACCAAGATAGAAATTGAGTATATGCTATGACAACCTTGTGACACAAGAGATGATACCAAGATACGTACCAAGATGATATGGTATGTATGCAATGGGAGCTATGATCACTAATGTGCACAAGTAACGTTGCCGGCAATACTCAAATGGCTAGTCTCGATAGGTAAGGTACGCAAAATGGTCTATGGGTTTATCAATGCAATGGAAAGAGTGATGATATACCTCAATACCAAGATGATGTGGAAGTTTCCGTTCTTGCTTACGGCGAGGGTGTCAAAATTGTATGGACAGCTGTTGTCAATGACGAGTCCAAGGCGAAGATGAGCGGCGGTGATGTTGATGTCGAACCGTCCCTAAGTTGCCGAACCACGTTAGGAAACGGAAACCGCAACTCAAATTCTCAAACAAAAAGTGTCAAAATAATTCGTAGTTAGGTAGCGGATAAGCGGTGGTGGTTGTGGAAAGCGATGGTGGTATGCGGAACTGATGGTGGTATGCCCTGTCAAAATTGGCGAGAGTTAGGCGGGAAACGGAGCGGTGCATGGAAGTGTTGCTGCTAGGGGTCAGATGTCTGGGCTTGAGGGCTGGATGTCCGGGGTGGCCGGATGTCCGGGGGTCATGGGCCGGATGTCTGGGCTCTAGATCCGTGGACGAACTCGAAGAACTCGCGGGGAGAAGGCAAATTCGGGGCAAAATTTCGGAGATTTTGTGGTTGGAAATTAGGGAAAAGATGGGGAAAAGCTAGATCTACTTGCTACACATGAAATTCGCGGATCAAATCCAACAAATCACAAAAAAAATTGGGGGCTATTTTTGTGGGGAATTTTCGAAATTGGGACAAAATCAACAAAACAAGGCTAGAAAACAAGGGTAGGGGCTCCAAAATCGTGATCAACCAAAGCTCATGATACCAAGATGATGTAGGGTGGAAACCCTAGGGCCATCTTTCACGATTGGAGCGGATCCTACGAAGAACACAACGAGAAAACACGAGGGGAAACATAAGAGAAATCACTCAGACCATCAAGATTCGATTACACATGTGCTAGATCCTCGAAATACAAAGAGATACACGATCCACGATCAATAAAGGACGATACAAGTAGCAAGTTCTTTTCCATGAGGAGACCTTGAGGGGGTCTTCCCATGAGGGGTTTTGAATCCGCTTGGGGACCTTCTTCGAAGAGGTCGTGGACTCCAATGGAGAAGTAACCAAGTGGATGAGCAAAGCTCTATCTCTCAAATGAGCTAATCCTTTGCTAACCCTAGAAAGAGGGAGGAGGAGGAGTATATATAGTCTAGGTGGGCGAAGGGGTACATGGGCCTCAGGCCCTTACATTGTGTGTAGACAGGGGAGGCCGGGTGTTCGAGCGTCGGGCCGGATGTCCGGGCCTTCACAAGGTGCCGGATGTCCGGGCGGTCGGGGCTGGCCTCGGTGCTCTCTGGGTAGACGGTGTCCGGATGTCCGACGGCTCGGGATGGGCCGGATGTCCGGGCCTCTGACCGGATGTCCGGGTTGGCGGGGACTATTCCTGGAGGTTCTGTGATGGGGCGCCGGATGTCCGGGGGAGACGCCGGATTTCTGGGCTTGCCGGGTTGGATGTCCGGGACCTGGCCGGATGTCCGGGCCCTGTAGCTGGCTGGCTAAGCTACTGATGACTCCAGGGGGCGGATGTCCGGGGTCATGGCCAGATGTCCGGGTCCTGGAAGCTGTTCTCAACTCCTTTCGTCGGTTCTCTTCATCCGTGAACTTACAGACTTGTCCGTCTTCACGTGCATCTTCGGGAGGGCCTTCTTGGTACCTGATCATGCACAACATTCCAGACTTAGGTAGTAACCATGTCTCGAGTGGATCATATGGAATATCACTAAGGAAGGAAGTCACCTCGGTCTCGAGAGCTCTAGCTCGTGCTCGTGTCATAGGTCCTCTTAGCACTTGGTGAGACGATGGTAGGTCCATGGTGATGACCATAGGATGCTCCGCATCATGCGGTACCTCAATTACCCGGGGTAAGCACCAGATCACTACCTTTCCCTAGCCGTGAGTAACAGGGAGTCCACTCGATTGGTAGCAGTCCCCGTGCCAAACATTGTCACATAATAAATTTCTGTGGAGCCATGCTCCCATATTCATGACATAACACAAGCACGGGGTACCAATGGTGTGTCCGGTGGCCTGTAAAAGCAGTCATGGCCGCCTATCCAAGCATGACCCCATCCCGAGAGTGACCACGCCAGTCCCGTCACTAGTAATGTGGGCATCCATGCTAGCACAAACTAGGTAATCAATAATGCCCTTTCCCATAAAAGGGTAGAGTGGTTGCGCAAGTTTGGTTGTGACGGTCGACAATCTCAAATCTAATCTGTCTCTGTAAACAACACATTCATCAAACCTCGGTACACTACTTCTCCACCATGTAGTGACCTAGTTCATCATCATCTCCCAGGGCCATTAGTGGCACCCACTAGGGTTATTTGCAAGTATGTCAAACCACACTTGTTCCTTTCCATGCATAACCCTGCCCCATTTTGCGTAGCCAACTACTATAGCATATTTCTACAACCCACCAACAGGACTCTAAACAAGGATAGAGTCACGAACAATTCAAGTATCAATGGGCTATGCAACCGAGGCAAGCCTAGCAAGGTTGCCATTCAAGATATATCATGCACTCGATGAAACAACGAAAATGCTTTTATGATGTAAAAGGGCTTCAACATGGTCAAAGGGCTGCTTGCCTGGCTCAACAAAGTCCTCGGTGTCTTCAAATGTCTCTGGTCCAACACCTTCGTCAACGTCGTAATCCAACATCGCAAAATAACGGCACACAATAAGGCAATAGCACAAAACAGAAAAGTAAAATTGCTCATAAAAATGTTCAATCATTTTTGGTAAATATTAGGATGAAAGCTGAGATTGGAAAATTCTTAGTTTTGGAATTGGAGCTATAGAAACAAATAAATGGATTTTCAAAGAGGGATTTAAATGCTCAAATTTGAATTTAAATCTGAACAGTACAGAAACATGTGATGGATTTGCATGAAAGTTACGTCATTAAATAGGTGGGATTTTTAGAAGAATATAGGAGTTGGAATTATTTAATTTGGACAAATATTTTGATCTGTGGAATTTTTGCAAGTTTCTGGAAAAAGAAAAATAAGAATTGGCACTATGCAACTGGGCCTATACGGGCACAGTGCAGCAGGCCCGAAGGGGATTCAGCCCACGCAGGCTACCACATCGAAGGCGTAAAGGCAAAATACGCCTTCGGCCGACGTAGCGATCCGGTACGCGCGTGCATGCGTTTTAAACCTGACGGGTGGGACCCTGCCGTCAGGGTATGTGGCTGACAGACGGGCCCCACGGCCGTCGTCGTCTACCTCTGGCCAGAGGGGGTGGTGATCTCACCGGCGGTGCTATGGTGGACGGTGAGGCGATTTGAGGGCATGTTCGTGCTCAGGGTGGCTTCATCATTTGGGAGGAGGTGGAGTTGGTCGCCGGAGTACAGGGGTTCGCCGGCGACGAGGAAGCCGGCGGCAGGGCTTCCGGAGGTGCTTGCCCTGGTTGATCCTGGCTGCAATAGAGAGGGCAAACGGAGAGGAAATGGTCAGGGAGGTGCAGTGGTTCCAGATCGAGAAATAGAAGAGGCAGAAAGGGCCTGTACCATGAGATCGATGGTGATCTGAGGCGGCGGAGCTCGATCTCGAGCTCGGGCCTCTTTGTGGATGAATGGATGGTGTAGGCGATCGACAGGGAGTGGAAGAGGGCGAGTGGTGGAGTGAACGGTGTCCGGGGTGGCCTTAAATAACCGTTTCATGGTTCACCATGGATCCGTGCGCCGGCGAGGTTGCGCTCGAGGCTGGAGGCCATGGGAGCTCATAGGAGTGCGTTCGGGGCATTTGTGGAGGTGGTCTACGACCAGGGGGAGGAAGAGACAGAGCGGGGGAGTGTGAGGGGCGTTGCACGTGTGAGCTCGTTCATTGGAGCTCTCGGGCGGCCGGCGCGCGTGTGGAGGGAGGCAGCAGGAGGAAGAAAGAGAAGGAGGCAGGGGCTTAGCGTGTTGCGGACGCCGAGGGGCTCCGGCAGGCGTGCGGGGAGAGCGGAGGTGGTCAGGGGCGTCGGGCAGGGGGCCGCTACAGTGCAAGGGCGCACTGTAGCGCTCTCCAGAGCATGCCATTTGCATGCCATGGGATTATTTAGGCGCCCAAGCCGTGTCCACTAGTGTTTAATTAGCAGCTCTAGGAGGGAGTAAAGAAGTGGGGTGGAGCTTTGCATGCTCTGGAGGGGCTCTGGTGAGAGAAGAGTGGTGAGAGAGAGAGACCAGTGCTGTCCTGAGAGAGAAAGTGAGGGTTTCACCCCTTAATTATTGGTCCATGGCCTTGCAAATTTTACCAGAGGTAGAAGATGATCAGGGTCAGCTGTGGTAAAAATTTGAGCTCATGGAGAATTGTGGAAGGGGTCAAAACAGTAGTCTTGGTAAAATAGCAGAAGGTGCTTGATGCAAGTTTGGATAGGTAAATGAATTCTTCTTGACATGATATTTAACAGGATCAAATCGTAGATAGAAATTAGGTTTACCACTAAGTTTGAGCTCATTTGAAGAAAGTTGACAATGTAACTTTGGTAAACCCTAGAAATAAACAAAAATGGGTTTTCCAAGATTTAGTCATGCAAATCTATTCTCCTTGATGCACCACTTGGGGTAGAGTCATTATTTGTGGATTTTAGCATGTCCACAAAACTTGGGATCAAAAGGAGACAGTTGGCAATGTAAAGTTGTTCAAACTTTGATTTGACAAAGAGGGTTTTGGGGCACTTTGATCAAGTTATCTTGTTCTCCAACTTGTGCCATTTGGTCTAGATGAATAATTAGACCACTGGAGCATGTGTACCAAGTTTGAGAGCATTTGGACATGTTTGGCAATGTAATTCTCAAACTAGAAAATACATAAAGATGGTTTTGAGGGGGTTTTCTTGTTCTCCAAGACATGATTCTTGGCAAGATGATCAAATATGGAATTTTTGACATGCTAGATTTTTCTTGGGAATTTTTAGAGAATATTTTCTTTGTAAATATTTCAAAAGCTTGAAATATCCAAAAAGGGAAATTGAGGGTTTTGACCAATATTTTGAACATGACCATGTGTTGAAACTATTATATATGGACAATATATGTCCAATGAGCTTCTCTAAATTTTCTCAAATATTTTTGAAACATTAAAATAATTTTAACTGATTAAAGGCCATTTCTGTCCTAAATAAAAAGCCTTAAAATAAAATAGGAAAATAATATTTTTGGGTTTTTTGGGAGTCCTATATCTAATAGGAATCAAATATACTTTTTGAAATATTTTTCATACCCTAAATTAAGTACTTGTAGTTCAAGTCTCAATCCAGGGGTTTTTTAGAAAACCTAATTTAGAAAATACTTTTTGGCCAAATTATTTTTGCAAGAAAATACTTTTATGTCTGTTACACATGGCCTTATCATTGGGCAAAGTTTTGGATCAAGGACGAGTATAAGAGTTGGAGAATTTATTTTATTTTCAGAGCACTTGCAAATAGAAGACAAAAATCCAATCAAACAAAGTCCAAAACACTCAAAAGTTTTTGTCAGACCAAATTTTATTATGACTTATTAGCTTTAGTATTGTGGTATGAAAATCAGGGTGTTAAAGACCTACCCCCCTTACAATAATCTCGTCCACGAGATTCCCAAACTAGGCGCGAAAAGGAATACATAAACTTGGATCTGGGGTAGTCTTCACGTCATCATGCTGCTTGATATGTCTCCAACGTATCTATAATTTTTGATTGTTCCTTGCTATTATATTATTATTTTTTGGATGTTTTATATGCATTAATATGCTATTTTATATGATTTTTGGGACTAACCTATTAACCCAGTCACAGAAAAGGAATACCAAACGGAATAAAACTTTCGCCATGATTTTTCTTGGACCAGAAGACACCGAGGAGACTTGAAGTACAAGTCAGAGAAGCTTCGAGGCGGCCACAATAGTGGAGGGCGCGCCCAGGGGGTGGGGTGCCCCCAACCTTGTGGGCCCCTCGTAGCCCCTCAGACCTAATCTTTCGCCTATATATACTCTTATACCCAAAAAATCTAGGGGAGCCACGGAACCAATTTTCCACCGTCGCAACCTCTGTACCAATGAGATCCCATCTTGGGGCATTTTCTGACATCCTGCTAGAGGGGGAATCGATCACGGAGGACTTCTACATCAACACCATTGCCTCTCCGATGAAACGTGAGTAGTTTATTTCACACCGACGGGTCCATAGCTAGTAGCTAGATGGCTTCTTCTCTCTCTTTGATTCTCAATACAAAGTTCTCCTTGATGTTCTTAGAGATATATTCGGTGTAATACTCTTTTGCGGTGTGTTTGCCGAGATCTGATGAATTGTGGATTTATGATAAGTTTATCTATGAATATTATTTGAATCTCCTCTAAATTCTTATATGCATGATTTCATATCTTTGCAAGTCTCTTCGAACTATCGATTTGGTTTGGCCAACTAGGTTGGTTTTTCTTGCAATGGGAGAAGTGCTTAGCTTTGGGTTCAATCTTGCGTTGTCCTTTCCTAGTGACAATAGGGGCAGCAAGGCACGTACTGTATTGTTGCCATCGAGGATAAAAAATGGGGGTTTCATCATATTGCTTGAGTTAATTCCTCTACATCATGTCATCTTGCCTAATGCATTACTTCGTTCTTTATGAACTTAATATCTAGATGCATGCTGGATAGCGGTCGATGTGTGGAGTAATAGTAGTAGATGCAGATTCGTTTCGGTCTACTTGAGACGGACGTGATGCCTATATTCATGATCACTGCCTTAGATATCGACATAACTTTGCGCTTTTCTATCAATTGCTTGGCAGTAATTTGTTCACCCACCGTAATAATTCCTATCTTGAGAGAAGCCTCTAGTGAAACCTATGGCTCCCGGGTCTATTTTACATCATATAAGTTTCCGATCTATATTTCCAGTTTCCTATTTCTTTTACTTTGCGATCTTTAATTTCCGTTCCATAAACCAAAAATACCAAAAATATTACTTTACTGTTTATCCATCTCTATCAGATCTCACTTTGCGAATAACCGTGAAGGGATTGACAACCCCTTTGTCGCATTGGTTGCAAGTTGGTGCTTGTTTGTGCAGGTATTCGGTGGCTTGTTGCGTAGTCTCCTACTGGATTGATACCTTGGTTCTCAAAACTGAGGGAAATACTTACGCTCCTTTGCTGCATCACCCTTTCCTCTTCAAGGGAAAAACCAATGCAAGCTCAAGAGGTAGCAAGAAGGATTTCTGGCGCCGTTGTCGGGGAGATCTACACCAAGACGAGACATACCAAGTACCCATCATAAACTCTCATCTCTCGCATTACATTATTCGCCATTCACCTCTCATTTTCCTCTCCCCCACTTCTAAAACGATTTTCGAAAAAATTCGCCTTTTCTTCGCCCCTCTTATGTTCATCTTCTTCGCTTGCTTTTTGTGTGCTCGTGTGTTGGATTGCTTGCTTTGTCGTGATGGCTCAAGATAATACTAAATTATGTGACTTTTCCAACACCAATAACAATGATTTTATTAGTACTCCGATTGCTCCCGACGCTAATGCGGAATCTTGTGAGAGTAATACTGCTTTGTTGAATCTTGTTACGAAAGATCAATTTTCCGGCCTTCCCAATGAAGATGCCGCATCCCATCTTAATAATTTTGTTTATTTGTGCGATATGCAAAAGAAAAAAGATGTGGATAATGATATTGTTAAGTTGAAGCTATTTCTGTTCTCGCTTAGAGATCGCGCAAAACTTGGTTTTCATGTTTGCCTAAAAATATTATTGATTCATGGAAGAAGTGTAAAGATGCTTTTATTTCCAAGTATTTTCCTCGCGCTAAGATCATCTCCCTTAGGAACGATATTATGAATTTTAAGCAACTTGATCATGAACATGTTGCACAGTCTTGGGAGAGGATGAAATTGATGCTTAGAAATTGCCCTACTCATGGTTTGAATTTTTGGATGATTATTAAAAAAAAAGTATGCCGGATTGAATTTTGCTTCTAGAAATCTTTTAGATTCGGCTGCTGGAGGCACTATTATGGAAATTACTTTAGGAGAAGCTACCAAACTCCTAGATAATATTATGGTTAATTATTCTCAATGGCATACCGAAAGATCTTCCACTAGTAAAAAAGTGCATGCAATTGAAGAAATCAATGTTTTGAGTGGAAAGATGGACGAGCTTATGAAATTGTTTGCTAGTAAGAGTGCTCCTATTGATCGTAATGATATGCCTTTGTCTACTTTGACTGAAAATAATAATGAATCTATGGATGTGAATTTTGTTAGTAGGAACAATTTTGGTAATAACGCGTATAGAGGTAATTTTAATCCTAGGCCGTTTCCTAGTAATTCCTCTAATAATTATGGTAATTCCTACAAAAATTCTTATGGAAATTATAATAAGATGCCCTCTGAATTTGAGAATAGTGTTAAAGAATTTATCAGTTCGCAAAAGAATTTCTATGCTTTGATTGAAGCAAAGCTGCTTAAGATTGATGATTTGGCTAGGAACGTGGATAGAATTTCTCTTGATGTTGATTCTTTGAAGATCTATTCCACCTAAGCATGATATCAATGAGTCTCTCAAAGCCATGATAATTTACATTGATGAATGCAAAGAAAGAACCGCTAAGATGCGCGCTAAAAAAGATTTGTTTATAAAAGTATGGTCTTCTTGAAAATAATGATGAAGATCTAAAAGTGATTGATGTGACTCCTATTGAATATTTCGTTTCTAATGTAAATCTTGATAAATATGGGGCTGGAGATGAGTCAACTTTAGTTAGAAGGCATCCCAATGATTCGAAGTTTTTAGATCTTGATGCAAAAATTAATAAAAGTGGGATTGAAGAGGTCAAAACTTTAGATAGAAATGAACCCACTATTTTGGATTTCGAGGACTTTAACTATGATAATTTCTCTTTAATAGATTGTATTTCCTTGTTGCAATCCATGTTGAATTCTCCACATGCTTATAATCAAAACAAAGTTTTTACTAAACATATTGTTGATGCTATGATGCAATCTTATGAAGAAAAGCTTAATTTTTAAGTTTCTATTCCTAGAAAACTTTATGATGAGTGGGAAGCTACTATTAAGATCAAGATTAAAGATTATGAATGCTATGCTTTTTGTGATTTGGGTGCTAGTGTTTCCACGATTCCGAAAAATTTATGTGATGTGTTAGGTTTCCGTGAATTTGATGATTGTTCCTTAAATTTGCATCTTGCGGATTCCACTATTAAGAAACCTATGGGAAGAATTAATGATGTTCTTATTGTTGCAAATAGGAATGATTTGCCCGTAGATTTCATTGTTCTTGATATAGATTGCAATCCTACATGTCCTATTATTCTTGGTAGACCTTTCCTTAGATCGATTGGTGCAATTATTGATATGAAAGAAGGAAACATCAGATTTCAATTTCCATTAAGGAAAGGCATGGAACACTTTCCAAGAAACAAAATTAAATTTCCTTATGAATCTATTATGAGAGTCACTTATGGATTGCATGCCAAAGATGACAACATGTAGATCTATTCATGTTTTTATGCCTAGCTAGGGGCGTTAAACAATAGCGCTTGTTGGGAGGCAACCCAATTTATTTTTTTCTTGCTTTTTAGGTCCTGTTTTGCTTTGAAAAAATCATCTACACTCTGGTTATATGTGGTTTTGTGTTTTAATTAGTGTTTGTGCCAAGTAAGACCTATGGGATAGCCTACGATGATAGTTAATTTGATCTTGCTGAAAAACAGAAACTTTGCGCTCACGAAAACAATTCTTATTTTTAGATGGAGAGTGCTTTTTAGTTGATTATTTTTGAAGAAGATTAATAGACAAATTACCTAGGACTTCCTATTTTCTAAGAAGTTTTAGAGTTAAATAAGTATTCGAACTATCCAGATTGCTACAGACTGTTCTGTTTTTGACAGATTCTATTTTTCGCGTGTTGTTTGCTTATTTTAATGAATCTATGGTTAGTATCAGGGGGTATGAACCATGGAAAAGTTGGAATACAGTAGATAGTACACCAATATAAATAAATAATGAGTTGACAACAGTACCTAAAGTGGTGATTTGTTTTCTTATACTAACGGAGCTTACGAGATTTCCTGTTGAAGTTTTGTGTTGTGAAGTTTTCAAGTTTTGGCTAAGGATTTGATGGACTATGGAATAAAGAGTGTCAAGAGCCTAATCTTGGGGTTGCCCAAGGCACCCCAAGGTAATATTCAAGGATGTCTAAAGCCTAAGCTTGGGGATGCCCCGGGGAGGCATCCCCTCTTTCGTCTTCGTCTATCGGTAACTTTACTTGAGGCTATATTAATTATTATTCACCACATGATATGTGTTTTGCTTGGAGCGTCTTGTATGATTTGACTCTTTGCTTTTTAGTTTGCCACAATCATCCTTGCTATACACACCTTTTGAGAGAAACACGCATGAATCGTGATTTATTAGAATTGCTCTATGTGCTTCACTTATATCTTTTGAGCTAGGCAAAATTTGCTCTAGTGCCTCACTTATATCTTTTTACAGCACGGCGGTGGCTTTATTTTATAGAAATTGATGAACTCTCGTACTTCACTTATATTATTTTGAGAGTCTCTAAACAGCATGGTAATTTGCTTTGGTTATCAAATTTGTCCTAATATGATAGGCATCCAAGAGGGATATAATAAAAACTTTCATATATAGTGCATTGAATACTATGAGAAGTTTGATACTTTATGATTGTTTTGAGACATGAGGATGGTGATATTAGAGTCATGCAAGTAAGTAGTTGTGAATTTGAAAATTACTTGTGTTAAAGTTTGTGAGTCCCGTAGCATGCACGTATGGTGAACCGTTATGTGATGAAGTCGGAGCATGATTTATTTTTTGATTGTCTTCCTTATGAGTGGTGGTCGGGGACGAGCGATGGTCTTTTCCTACCAATCTATCCCCCTAGGAGCATGCGCGTAGTACTTTGTTTCGATAACTAATAGATTTTTGCAATAAGTATGTGAGTTCTTTATGACTAAAGTTGAGTCCATGGATTATACGCACTCTCACCTTTCTACAATTGATAGCCTCTCTTGTACTGCGCAACTTTCGCCGGTACCATAAACCCACCACACATCCTTCCTCAAAACAGCCACCATACCTACCTATTATGGCATTTCCATAGCCATTCCGAGATATATTGCCATGCAACTTTTGTTGGGGAACGTAGTAATTTCAAAAATTTCCTACACACACGCAAGATCATGGTGATGCATAGCAACGAGAGGGGAGAGTGTTGTCCACGTACCCTCGTAGACTGAAAGCGGAAGCGTTAACACAACGTAGTTGATGTAGTCGTACGTCTTCACGATCCGACCGATCAAGTACCGAACACACGGCACCTCCGAGTTCAACACACGTTCAGCTCGATGACGTCCCTCGAACTCCGATCCAGCCGAGTGTTGAGGGAGAGTTTCGTCAGCACGACGGCGTGGTGACGATGATGATGTTCTACCGACGCAGGGCTTCGCCTAAGCACCGCTACAGTATTATCGAGGTGTAATATGGTGGAGGGGGGCACCGCACACGGCTAAGAGATCAATAGATCAATTGTTGTGTTTCTGGGGTGCCCCCTTGCCCCCGTATATAAAGGAGCAAGGGGGGAGGCGGCCGGCCTAGGAGGAGGGCGCGCCAAGGGGAGGAGTCCTACTCCCACCGGGAGTAGGACTCCTCCTTTCCTTGTTGGAGTAGGAGAAGGGAAGGGAGAAGGAGAAGGAAGGGAGGGGGCACCCCCCCTCCCTAGTCCAATTCGGACTAGTCCATGGGGAGGGGTGCGGCCATCCTTTGGGGCCTTTCTCTCCTTTCCCGTATGGCCCATTAAGGCCCAATACGAATTCCCGTAACTCTTCGGTACTCCGAAAAATACCCGAATCACTTGGAACCTTTCCGATGTCCGAATATAGTTGTCCAATATATCGATCTTTACGTCTTGACCATTTCGAGACTCCTCGTCATGTCCCTGATCTCATCCGGGACTCCGAACTCCTTCGGTACATCAAAACTCATAAACTCATAATAAAACTGTCATCGTAACGTTAAGCGTGTGGACCCTACGGGTTCGAGAACTATGTAGACATGACCGAGACACGTCTCCGGTCAATAACCAATAGCGGGACATGGATGCCCATATTGGCTCCCACATATTCTACGAAGATCTTTATCGGTCAAGCCGCATAACAACATACGTTGTTCCCTTTGTTTACGGTATGTTACTTGCCCGAGATTCGATCGTCGGTATCTCAATACCTAGTTCAATCTCGTTACCGGCAAGTCTCTTTACTCGTTCCGTAATACATCATCCCGCAACTAGCTCATTAGTTGCAATGCTTGCAAGGCTTATAGTGATGTGCATTACCGAGTGGGCCCAGAGATACCTCTCCGACAATCGGAGTGACAAACCCTAATCTCGAAATACACCAACCCAGCAAGTACCTTCGGAGACACCTGTAGAGCACCTTTATAATCACCCAGTTACGTTGTGACGTTTGGTAGCACACAAAGTGTTCCTCCGGTAAACGGGAGTTGCATAATCTCATAGTCATAGGAACATGTATAAGTCATGAAGAAAGCAATAGCAACATACTAAACGATTGAGTGCTAAGCTAACGGAATGGGTCAAGTCAATCACATCATTCTCCTAATGATATGATCCCGTTAATCAAATGACAACTCATGTCTATGGCTAGGAAACATAACCATCTTTGATCAACGAGCTAGTCAAGTAGAGGCATACTAGTGACACTCTATTTGTCTATGTATTCACACATGTATCAAGTTTCCGGTTAATACAATTCTAGCCTGAATAATAAACATGTATCATGAAATAAGGAAATAAATAATAACTTTATTATTGCCTCTAGGGCATATTTCCTTCAACTTTCCACCATTCCGTTATTATGACACGCATCATCATTGTCATATTGCTTTGCATGATCATGTAGTTGATATCGTATTTGTGGCAAAGCCCGCGTTCATCATTTTTTATACATGTCGCTCTTGATTCATTGCACATCCCGGTACACCGCCGGAGGCATACATATAGAGTCATATTTTGTTCTAAGTATCGAGTTGTAATTCTTGAGTTGTAAGTAAATAAAAGTGTGATGATCTTCATTATTAGAGCATTGTCCCTTGTGAGGAAAGGATGATGGAGACTATGATTCCCCCACAAGTCGGGATGAGACTCCGGACGAAAAAAAAGAGGCCAAAAAAATGAGAGAAGGCCCAAATAAAAAAATAAGAGAAAAGAGAGAAGGGACAATGTTACTATCCTTTTTACCACACTTATGCTTCAAAGTAGCACCATGATCTTCATGATACAGAGTCTCCTATGATATCACTTTCATATACTAGTGGGAATTTTTCATTACAGAACTTGGCTTGTATATTCCAATGATGGGCTTCCTAAAATTTCCCTAGGTCTTCGTGAGCAAGCGAGTTGGATGCACACCCAGTTAGTTACTTTTTGAGCTTTCATAAACTTATAGCTCTAGTGCATCCGTTGCATGGCAATCCCTACTCACTCACATTGATATCTATTAATGGGCATCTCCATAGCCCGTTGATACGCCTAGTTGATGTGAGATTATCTCCTTCTTTTTGTCTTCTCCACAACCACCGTCTATTCCACCAATAGTGCTATGTCCATTGCTCACGCTCATGTATTGCGTGAAAGTTGAAAAAGTTTGATAACATCAAAAGTATGAAACAATTGCTTGGCTTGTCATCGGGGTTGTGCATGATTTAAATATTTTGTGTGATGAAGATGGAGCATAGCCAGACTATATGATTTTTTAGGGATAAGCTTTCTTTGGCCATGTTATTTTGAGAAGACATAATTATTTTGTTAGTATGCTTGAAGTATTATTGTGTTTATGTCAATATTAAACTTTTGTTTTGAATCTTACGGATCTGAACATTCATGCCACAATAAAGAGAATTACATGGATAAATATGTTAGGTAGCATTCGACATCAAAAATTCTGTCTTTATCATTTACCTACTCAAGGACGAGCATGAATTAAGCTTGGGGATGCTTGATACGTCTCCAACGTATCTATAATTTTGATTGTTCCATGCTATTATATTATCTGTTTTGGATGTTTTATATGCATTAATATGCTATTTTATATGTTTTTCGGGACTAACCTATTAACCTAGAGCCCAGTGCCAGTTTCTGTTTTTTTTCCTTGTTTTAGAGTTTCGCAGAAAAGGAATACCAAACAGAGTCCAAATGTAATAAAACTTTCGGCATGATTTTTCTTGGACCTGAAGACACCCAGGAGACTTGGAGTACAAGTTAGAGAAGCTTCGAGGCGGCCACAAGGGTGGAGGGCACGCCCAGGGGGTAGGTGCGCCCCCAACCTTGTGGGCCTTTCGTAGCCCCTCTGACCTAATTCTTTCGCCTATATAAACTCTTATACCCTAAAAACATCCAAGGGAGCCACGAAACCAATTTTCCACCACCGCAACCTTCTGTACCCGTGAGATCCCATCTTGGGGCCTTTTCCGGCATCCTGCCGAAGGGGGAATCGATCACGGAGGGCTTCTACATCAACACCATTGCCTCTCTGATGAAACGTGACTAGTTTATTTCAGACCTATGGGTCCATAGCTAGTAGGTAGATGGCTGCTTCTCTCTCTTTGATTCTCAATACAAAGTTCTCCTCGATGTTCTTGGAGATCTATTCGACGTAATACTCTTTCGCGGTGTGTTTGCCGAGATCCGATGAATTGTGGATTTATGATAAGTTTATCTATGAATATTATTTGAATCTCCTCTAAATTCTTATATGCATGATTTGATATCTTTGCAAGTCTCTTCGAACTATCGATTTGGTTTGGCCAACTAGATTTGTTTTTTTTGCAATGCGAGGAGTGCTTAGCTTTGGGTTTAATCTTGCGGTGTCCTTGCCGAGTGACAGTAGGGGCAGCAAGGCACGTATTGTATTGTTGCCATCGAGTATAAAAAGATGGGGTTTTCATCATATTGCTTGTGTTAATTCCTCTACATCATGTCATCTTGCCTAATGCGTTACTCCATTCTTTATGAACTTAATACTCTAGATGCATGCTGGATAGCGGTCGATGTGTGGAGTAATAGTAGTAGATGCAGAATCGTTTCGGTCTACTTGACACGAACGTGATGCCTGTATTCATGATCACTGCCTTAGATATCGTCATAACTTTGCGCTTTTCTATCAATTGCTCGGCAGTAATTTGTTCACGCACCGTAATAATTCCTATCTTGAGAGAAGCCTCTAGTGAAACCTATGGCCCCCGAGTCTATTTTACATCATATAAGTTTCCGATCTATATTTTCAGTTTCCTATTTCTTTTACTTTGCAATCCTTACTTTCCGTTCCATAAATCAAAAATACCAAAAATATTACTTTACCGTTTATCCATCTCCATCAGATCTCACTTTGCGAATAACTGTGAAGGGATAGACAACCCCTTTGTCGCGTTGGTTGCAAGTTGGTGTTTGTTTGTGCAGGTATTCGGTGGCTTGTTGCATAGTCTCCTACTGGATTGATACCTTGGTTCTCAAAATTGAGGGAAATACTTATGCTCCTTTACTGCATCACCCTTTCCTCTTCAAGGGAAAAAGCAACGAAAGCTCAAGAGGTAGCACTACTTCTGCTTCCGTGTGGTTGCTCCGCTGAATCTTGAAGTAGTTGATGGTGGGGCTTCGTGTATGATGTTCTGCTTGATCCAGGTTGCTAATGGGTCTCTCGCGGTAGGTCAGATTGGGCTAAAGGTCGTTGGTTCTGTGATCAATGTCCTTGTTGAGATTGGGCTTGTCAGGAAGTTGGAAACACTTCAGGAGTTGTGACGCATGGAAAACGTCATGCACATCGGATAATTCAGGTGGCAACTCTAGCTGGTAACCGTCTTCTCTTTGTCATGTAGTTATCTCGAAGGGGGTTGATAATCTTGGTGTGAGCTTCCCTTTCACGTGGAAATGGTTGGTTATTTCAAAGGAGTGGTTCGCAGATACACATGGTCTTCGACGCGGAAGTTTACTTCTTGACGACAGTGGTTGGTATAGTTCTTTCTCCTTGACATGGCGGTCTTCAAATGTTCCCTAACTAGCTGAACGACTCTTCTTCCATCTTCAGGTAGACGAGTAGGTCACCATGTAATGATGACACCCAACTTGTCCAAGTACTCCATGAAGACTTTGTTCACGAGGTACATAAAGTAGGCTGGGGCATTGGTGGTGGTCATGGTTGAGTGTTGGCCTAGGTCTTCCTGATCTAGAGTCAAGGTCCAAGGTCATGATCCGACCATGTTGTGGCTGGGTTGGGCTTAAGGGTTTCAAGGATTCTAGGGAGCGAGTGAACGTTTATCATATTATCCTTGAGCACAGTTTCTGAGATGCCAATTGTTCTATCTAGTCTTCTAAACAAATCACCTTATACCATCGAAAGCATCATTTCATACAGGCCAACTCCAGTCATCACTCATGCTAGTCATATCCTCATGACTCCTAAGAGGAGGTCTAACAAAATCATACATGTCAACTATCATCAAACTCACATGCATGGTTATTCTCATGTAAAATCCATACAAGCTGCTAAGACTAAATTAAACATCACAATCCAAGTACTCAGCTTACCCATGTAAGGTTCATGATAGTGCATCTCTATCCTAAGGAAACACGTCATATACCACTCCAAGATCATGTTTCCTTCCTATGAATCAACTCCAACGGTCCATCAACTACACCAATTATTACATGATCCATTAATTCTACAAATCTAATATCTGTGGTGTTCCACATGATCTTCTAATGTCCTAAAATCCCCAAATCCTTGAAATGCTATCCTTACTATAGTTAGTCCACCAATCTCCATTATCATGATCTAATAAACTCCAATGTCAAGTTCATACAGACCCCTAAATCAACTTTGATAACAACCCAACTTTCCTAGTTTATTGTCCACCGAGAAACATGGTATCATGATCGAGATCATCAGACTAAATCCAATCTACTCCAAATCATGTAGTCCCATTTATCATCAATTCCCTAATAGGATCACCTATTTAAATCCCAATCTCATGTCCAACAAGAATTTCTGCCTGTTCCTCCAAGTCATTTCGCAGCATCACCACTTCCTAACAATATCCCTCTGGTTAAGTCAAATCCTTATTCTTCCAAGAATTTCAGCTTGTGATCATAATTGTCCTACTAAATCCAATTTACTCCAGGGTGATGAAAGCTATGCTACCCTATTATCATGATCCCACCAAGTTCATCTACCGATGTGAAAGCCTCATAATCCACCTAAGAGTCTCTATTCCTGAAGGTATCTATTATACCCTCGTCGAATCATTTGTCCCATATCGTATACCCACACAACGATCTCCCCTATGGCATCATCAGTTCTGGTGCTGTCTTAGGATGATAATGTGCTTGTTCACTATGCCCATTAGTTCCATAATGAACCCAATGATAAGAAAAGGTTACGGAAGTTTAACTGGTTCTCTTGCAATTCCGTAGTTTAAGCTCATGGTTATGAATTTGAGATGGGGGTATCTCATGAAGTCTGGAAGGGCCTAGGGATGGGTTTTCCAGCCTTGAGGGGTAAAAGTAACTCTACGGGGTTGCACTTGGCCAAGGAGGCTGTAGCAAAAGTCTTCAGTGCTAGTTGGTTGACGAGGTGGAATCCTTGGTGCATCTTGTCTTGATGGTCTTCAGTTGATGAGTGGGATGAGAGGGAAAAGCAGCATAGATGGAGGGAATGCCTAAAGGGGGTGGTATAGTGCAAGCGTAATCAAACAGGTGTCGTAAAGACCACACACATTCATTAAGATAAGATAGGTGATATAGTCATGTACATATTGCCTAGGGAAAAAGTGTGACTTATATCGAAACACAAACATATAAGAACAAGCAACACACAACATAGTTTCATTTGAACCATCATATGGAATCGACTTTGCATAGGGGGTACACGACTCATCCTACCTTAGGGGTTCTCGGACTCAGTAGTCGTGCCTGCTTCATCACTCAGAGAGAAAAGCGTTTAGTCTTCAGCTTCTAGGTCCTCCTGTGGTGCCAGTGGGTATGCGACAGTCGACTGCTTGTTGGGGCACCTTTTGACAATATGTCCAAATTCACCACACCCGTGACATGTGACGGGAGAAAAAGGGTTGTTATTCCGCCCTGGGTTAAGACATTGGTGGCCTGACGACGGTCCTCTACGAGGTGGATATGGAAATCCATTCCTACGCCTCCTCCGTAGGGCTCGGTTGCGGGGTCCTTGAAGTTCCTCAATTTGCTGTTTTTGATTGGCGATGTAGACTTGGAGGGCAGTCATTTGCTGTTCTTGCTCGACCACCTTCTTCTTATCGAGGCAGTGGAGGTGTAGAAGTGAAGGGAAGTCCTGCCGGGACTTGAGGAATTCTTTGGTACGGTGACGCAGAAGGTAATCGACCGTGTGGGCGAAGCGGATTTGGAGCTTAAGGGTTGGGTCTTCGTCTCTTGTGGAAACCATTGCTTGAGCAGAGGCTCCTGATCCAGTCTTGCTAGGTAGGTAGCGGGTGGCTTGTCCTTCCTTCATTTCTGGGAGGAGGTCTCGAAGACGAAGGAGGGCTTCATAGGCTACCTGCTGAATGGCCAGGTCCCTTGTTGGCATAGGTGGTCCAACAAAGAACCAACTCTGAGGTGAGGTCTTGGACGACACAACCACCTTGGCGTAGACCTCCATTTCGAACTCGCCATTGTCCAGTTCATGCAGGGTGTACATTGACTCCGAAGGATAGTGGCATTGCTGGAGACAAGCCCTTAGGAGTGGTGGAAATCCGGTCATGATGAGTCTCATGGGGGCGAGGACCATCTATAAGATGGTCAAAGAAGGGTCAATATGACGACGGAGGATAAGGCAAGTATCTAGATCAGAACAGGAGACAAGTGTAACCGGTTTTGCAAATGATTTGGGGTGTCTGGGGACTAGTTCTTGTCCTAACTACCGTCCATGCTAACTAAGCCTTCCTACAGTCAGGATGGCTATGATACCAGCTCTGTGGGGACCCCGACTCATAAGTCGTGATCACCGAATGCACGTGTACGGTGATCCCACAGATCAAAGCTCACCGTACACACAGAAATTTAATAACAAGAGTCTTACAGCCAGTACATACCATTTTACTCAAATATGACCTTTATGGCCAAGTCTTCATAAACTCGCAGCGGAAATCTTCAATAATAGTGTGAACCCATGCCATCTGCCTTAACCCTACAATCATTCTGACTGGGAAGCGTCCTAGCTCGCATGTTCATCACCAATGTATTCTTCATTATCCTTCTCTTTCATGCCTAGCCAATAAAATAACCAGTGGCAATCCAATGAGTACTTTGAATGTACTCGCAAGCAACCAAGAGTGATAACAGAATATTTATGCAAGGCTCTACTGCTATATTGGCATTTTTGCGAAAAGCTAGTTTTTCTCATGCAAGTATGATTAACATTTATCAAGAACATGAATGCGTCTGCAACAAGTATCAGGAGGTTACAGACATCAACATCGAGAAAGAGTTATGAACAACACATGCTGATGCTCATAGTGACTTCCTCATGAATCACATCAACAATATTACCAAACTGTGTTGTTTGTCAGAAACATATGGACATAGTCTATGCGGCACCACCCAACTGTCCTTGACCATGGACACGACTATTCGAATAGTTTGACAATCTGCAGAGGTTGCACACTTTACCCACAAGATCCGGGTAACTCCTGTGTCATCCACGACCCGCGGTACCTCAAGTACCCGGGGTAAGCACCCGATCACTACCTTTCCCTAGTTGTGACTAACGGAGAGTCCACTCGATTGGTAGCAGGCCCCGTGCCAAACATTGTCACATAATAATTTTTTGTGGAGCCACGCTTCCATATTCATCACATAACACAAGCACAGGGTGCCAACAGTGTGTCCGGTGCCCTATAAAAATAGTCATGGCCGCCTATCCAAGCACGACCCCATCCCGAGAGTGACCACGCCACTCCCATCACTAGCAATGTGGGCATCCATGCTCAAACTAGGTAATCAATAATGCCCTTTCCCATATAAGGGTAGAGTGGTTGCGCATGTTTGGTTGGGACGGTTGACAATCTCAAATCTAATCCTTCTGTGTAAACAACACATTCATCAAACCTCGATACACTACTTCTCCACCAAGTAGTGACCTAGTTCATCATCATCTCTCAGAGCCATTAGTGGCACCCACTGGGATTATTTGCAAGTATGTCAAACCACACTTGTTCCTTTCCATGCATAACCCTGCCCTATTTTGCGTAGCCAACTACTATAACACATTTCTACAACCCACCAACATGACTCGAAACAAGGATAGAGTCATGAACAATGCAAGTATCAACAGGGTATGCAACAGAGGCAAGCCTAGCAATTTGCCATTCAAGATATACCATGCCCTTGATGAAACAACAAAAATGCTTTTATGATGTAAAAGGGCTTCAACATGGTCAAAGGGCTGCTTTCCTGGCTCAACAAAGTCCTCGGGGTCTTCAAATGCCTCTGGTCCAACTCCGTCGTCAACGTCGTAATCTAACGTCACAAAATAATGGCACACAATAAGGCAATTGCACAAAACAGAAAAATAAAATTGCTCAAAAAATGTTCAATCATTTTTGGTAAATATTAGGATGAAAACTAAGAACGGAAAAATTCTTAGTTTTGGAATTGGAGCTATAGAAACACGGAAATTGATTTTCAAAAAGGGATTTAATGCTCAAATTTGAATTTAAATCTGAACAGTACAGAAAGGTGTGATGGATTTGCATGAAAGTTACATCATTAAATAGTGGGATTTTTAGAAGAATATATGAGTTGGAATTATTTAATTTGGACAAATTTTTTGATCTGTGGAATTTTTGCATGTTTCGGGAAAAAGAAAAGGAAGAATTGGCACTATGCAACTAGGCGGATACGGGCACAGTGCAGTAGGCCCAGAGGGGATTCAGCCCGGGCGAGGCTGCCACGTTGAAGGCGTAAAGGCAAAATACGCCTTCAGCCGACGTAGCGAACTGGTAGGCGCGCGCGTGCGTTTTAAACCTGACGGGTGATACCCCACCGTCAGGGTATGTGGCTGACAGACGGGCCCCATGGCCGTCGTCGTCTACCTTTGGCCATAGGGGGTGGTGAGCTCACCGACGGTGCTGTTGTCGATGGCGAGCTGATTTGAGGGAACCTTCGTGCTCAGGGTGATGTCGCCGTTCGGGAGGAGGTGGAGTTGGTAGCCGGAGTGTAGGGGTTCGCCGGCGATGAGGAGGCTGGCGGCAGGGCTTTGGGAGGTGCTTGCCCCGGTCGATTCCGACTGCAATAGAGAGGACAAACAGAGGGGAAATGACCAGGGAGGTGCAGCGGTTCCAGATCGAGAGATAGAAGAGGCGGAAAGGGCCTGTACCCTGAGATCGACGGCGATCTGAGGCAGCGGAGCTCGAGCTCGATCTCGAGCTCGGCCTCTCTGTTGATGAATGGATGGTGCAGGCGGTCGATAGGGAGTGGAAGAGGGGCAGTGGTGGAGTGAACGGGGACGAGGGTGGCCTTAAATAACCGTTTCGTGGTTCACCGTGGACCCGTGCGCCGGCGAGGTTGCAGTCGAGGCTGGAGACCATGGGAGCTCGCAGGAGTGCGTCCGTGGCGTTTGTGGAGGTGGTCTACGACCAGGTGGAAGAGAGAGAGCGGGGGAGTGCCAGGGGCGTCGCACGTGTGAGCTCGTTCATGGGAGCTCTGAGGCGGCCGGTGCGCGTGTGGAGGGAGGCCGCAGGAGGAAGAAAGAGAATGGGAGAGGGGCTTAGCATGTTGCGGACGCCGAGGGGCTCCGACATGCATGTGGGGAGAGCCGAGGTGGTCAGGGGCGTCGAAAAGGGGGCCGCTACAGTGCAAGGGCGCACTGTAGCACGCTCCAAAGCATGCCATGGCATTATTTAGGTGCCCAAGCCGTGTCCACTTGTGTCTAGCAATCTAGGAGGGTGTAAAGAAGTGGGGTGGAGTTTTGGATGCTCTGGAGGGGCTCTGGTGAGAGAAGAGTGGTGAGAGAGAGAGAACAATGCTGTCCAGAGAGAGAATGTGAGGGTTTCACCCCTTAATTATTGGTCCATGGCCTTGCAAATTTTACCAGAGGTAGAAGGTGATCAGGGTCAGCTGTGGTAAAAATTTGAGCTCATGGAGAATAGTGGAAGGGGTCAAAACAGTGGTCTTGGTAAAATAGGAGAAGGTGCTTGATGCAAGTTTGGACAGTTAAATGAATTCTTCTTGACATGATATTTAACAAGATCAAATGGTAGATTGAAATAAGACTTATCACCAAGTTTGAGCTCATTTGAAGAAAGTTGACAATGTAACTTTGGTATACCCTAGAAATCAACAGAAATGGGTTTTCCAAGATTTAGTCATGCAAATCTATTCTCCTTGATGCACCACTTGGTGTAGTGTCATTATTTCGGGATTTTAGCATGTCCACAAAAATTGGGATCAAAAGAAGACAGTCGGCAATGTAAAGTTGTTCAAACATGGATTTGGACAGAGAGGGTTTTGGGGCACTTTCGCCATGTTATCTTGTTCTCCAACTTGTGCCATTTGGTCTAGATGAATAATTATACCACTAGAGCATGGGTACTAAGTTTGAGAGCATTTGGACATGTTTGGCAATGTAAAGTTTCTCAAACTAGAAAATGGACAAAGATGGTTTTGAGGGGGTTTTCTTATTCTCCAAGACATGATTCTTGGCAAGATGATCAAATATGGAATTTTTGACATACTAGATTTTTCTTGGGAATTTTTAGAGGATATTTTCTTTGTAAATAGTTCAAAATCTTGAAATATCCAGAAAGGGAAATTGAGGGTTTTGACCAATATTTTGAACATGACCATGTGTTGAAACTCTTATATATAGACAATATATGTCCAATGAGCTTCTCTAAATTTTCTCAACTATTTTTGAAACATTAAAATAATTTAAACTTAATAAGACCCTTTCTGTCCTAAATAAAAAGCTTTAAACAAAATAGGAAAATAACTTTTAAAATAACATTTTTTGGGTTTTTGGGAGTCCTATATCTAATAGGAATCAAATATAATTTTTGAATGATTTTTCATACCCTAAATTAAGTACTTGTTGTTCAAGTCTCAATCCAGGGTTTTCTTAGAAAACCTAATTTATAAAATACTTTTTGGCCAAATTATTTTTGCAAGAAAATACTTTTATGTCCTATACACATGGCATGATCATTGGGCAAAGTTTTGGATCAAGGAGAAGGAGTATAAGAGTTGGAGGATTTATTTGAATTTTAGAGCACTTGCAAATAGCAGACAAAAATCCAATCAAGCAAAGTCCAAAACACTCAAAAGTTTTTGTCAAACCACATTTTATCATGAATTATTAGCTTAAGTGTTGTGGTATGAAAATTAGGGTGTTACACATGGTCATCCAACTGTCCTTGACCGTGGACACGACTATTCGAATAGTTTGACACTCTGTAGAGGTTGCACACTGGACCCATGAGATCCGGGGAACTTCTGTATGACTCGTCGTACAAAAGTACCCGAGGTAACCACCCGATCAATACCTTCCCCGAGATGAAACTAACAGAGAGTCCACTCGATTGTTATTCGTTCCTCGTGTAACCCAACTTCATATCATGGCACTAGGCCTCTTGGCATTCGGCCAATCTCGACATATCACACACGAGGATACTGATGGTGTGCTTGTTGATCAACTCAAGCGGCCCACGAAGCATGGCCCAGCATCAAGAGTTGGCACGCTCACTCCCACCACTAGTAATGCGGGCTCTTCCCTAGTATCGAACAAGGTACTTAGTAAAACACCATCCCATAACAGGTTAATGTGGTTGTGCATGTAAAGTTGGAGTAACAGCCGGGCTTACCATGTCCTTTGTAAAAACATCATTAATCTCCATTACCATCTCTTGTTCCTTGAAGAGGAGAAGATGATGCAGTAAAGTAGAGATAAGTATTTCCCTCAGTTATGAAACCAAGGTTATCAATCCAGTAGGAGAACCAAGCAACACTATGTAAACAACACCTACACACAAACAACAAATACTTGCAACCCAACGCGTAGAGGGGTTGTCGATCCCTCAACGGTTACGAGAAAGATTAAATTGCATAGGTTTTGATAGATAGATCTGACAAAAATACAAAATATAATAAAATAAATAAAAGAAAATTGCAGCAAGGTATTTTTAGATTTAATATATGATAAAAGATAAACCCCGGGGCCATAGTTTTCACTAGAGACTTCTCCCAAGAAAATAGCTACGGTGGGTAGACAAATTACTGTTGAGCAATTGATAGAAAAGCAAATAATTATGATGATATCCAAGGCAATGATCAAACATATAGGCATTGATAACCCAAAAGTATAGGGGATCAGTTGTAGCCTCTTTCGATAAGTAAGAGTGTCGAACCCAATGAGGAGCTAAAGGCAGAACAAATATTCCCTCAAGTTCTATCGACCACCGATACAACTCTATGCACACTTAACGTTCGGTTTACCAAGAACAAGTATGAAACTAGAAGTACTTTGTAGGTGTTGTGGGATAGGTTTGCAAGATAATAAAGAGCACGTAAATAAAAACTAGGGGCTGTTTAGATAAATAAACAATTAAGTTAGTATAGAGAATGTGGAAAAGTGGTGGCAGGAGTTGCGGAATTGTCCCTAAGCAATTGAGTACGTTACTAGACCAATAACAAGTTTCATGTGGGAGAGGCCACTGCTAGCAATGTCATGCCTTACTTGGAATTCTATGCACTTATGATTGGAACTATTAGCAAGCATCCTCAACTTCTAACGTTCATTAAGGTAAAACCCAACCATACCATTAAGATACATTGCCCCCCCTTCAATCCTGTATGCATCAATTTCTATGCTAAGTTGAAGCTGCTGTCACCCTTGCTCTCCAATACATAGCCCTATCAACATAAAACTAAAGCTATGGTCTGATTCACACGCGCGCTCATATGATGGGCACCAAAGGACAGCAACCTAACCACAAGCAAATTAAACCAATCATAGCAATTCACCAATCACCGATAGGACAACAAAAATATACTCAAACATCATAGGATGGCAACACATCATTGGATAATAATATGAAGCATAAAGCACCATGTTCAAGTAGAGGGTACAACGGGTTGTGGGAGAGTGGACCGCTGAATATAGATGGGGGAAGGTGATGAAGATATTGGGGAAGATGACGGAGGTGTTGGTGTAGATCGCTGTCAGACGATGATTGCCCCGGCAGTGTTCCGGCGCCACCGGGAGAGAGGCGGAGAGATCCCCCCTCCTTCTTCTTCTTCATTGACCTCCCCCCTAGATGGGAGGAGGGTTACCCCTCTTGTCCATGGCCTCCATGGCGGCAGAGGGGCGGGAGCCCCTCCGAGATTGGATCTCTCTCTCTCTCTCTCTCTCTGTTTCCTTTTGTTTCTGCGACCCTGATTCTGTCCTTTCACTGTTTCTTAAATATCCGGAGATCCGTAACTCCTATTGGGCTGAAATTTCAACATGATTTTTATCCGGATATAAGCTTCCTTGCCGCCGAAGGACACCTCGAACCGACCTACGGATTGGCCACAAGCCTGCCAGGCGCGCCCTGGGTAAGGGGGCGCGCCCCTAGGGCTTGTCGGCCCCTCGGGCATCATATCACGTCGATTTCGCTTCCCAAAAATGACATATATTGCCAAAAAACTCCGTAAGTTTTTATCACGTTTGGACTCCGTTTGACATGGATTTTCTGTGAAACAAGAAACATGCAACAAACAGGAATTGGCACTGGGCACTGATATGTCTCCAACGTATCTATAATCTTTGATTGTTCCATGCTATTATATTATCTGTTTTGGATGTTTAATGGGCTTTAATATGCTCTTTTATATTATTTTCGGGACTAACCTATTAACCGCAGGCCCAGTACCAGTTGCTATTTTTTTGCCTATTTCAGTGTTTCGCAGAAAAGGAATGTCAAAAGGAATCCAAACGGAACAAAACCTTCGCGAGGTTCTTTCTTGGAACAAACACAATCCAGGAGACTTGGAGTGGAAGTCAGAGACGCAACGAGGCAGCCACGAGGTAGGAGGGCATGCCCAGGGGGGTAGGCGCGCCCCCCACCCTCGTGGGCCCCTCGTTGCTCCACCGACATACTTCTTTCGCCTATATATACCCTTGTACCCTAAAACCATCGAAGAGAGCCATGAAACCACTTTTCCACCGCCGCAACCTTCTGTACCCGTGAGATCCCATCTTGGGGCCTTTTCCGGCACTCCGCCGGAGGGGGAATCGATCACGGAGGGCTTCTACATCAACACCATAGCCTCTCCGATCATGTGTGAGTAGTTTACCACAGACCTTCGGGTCCATAGTTATTAGCTAGATGGTTTCTTCTCTCTCTTTGGTTCTCAATACAATGTTCTCCTCGATGTTCTTGGAGATCTATTCGATGTAATACTCTTCTGCGGTGTGTTTGCCGAGATCCGATAAATTGTGGATTTATGATCAAGTTTATCTATGAGCAATATTTGGTCTTCTCTGAATTCTTATATGCATGATTTGTTATCTTGGCAAGTCTCTTCGAAATATTGGTTTAGTTTGGCCTACTAGATTAATCTTTCTTGCAATGGGAGAAGTGCTTAGCTTTGGGTTCAATCTTGCGGTGTCCTTTCCCTGTGACAGTAGGGGCAACAAGGCACGTATTGTATTGTTGCCATCGGGGATAAAAAGATGGGGTTTATATCATATTGCTTGAGTTTATCCCTCTACATCATGTCATCTTGCCTAATGCGTTACTCTATTCTTATGAACTTAATACTCTAGATGCATGCTGGATAGCGGTTGATGTGAGGTGTAATAGTAGTAGACACAGAATCGTTTCGGTCTACTTGACACGGACGTGATGCCTATATTCATGATCATGCCTAGATATTCTCATAACTATGGGCTTTTCTATCAATTGCTCGGCAGTAATTTGTTCACCCACCGTAATATATGCTATCATGAGAGAAGCCACTAGTGAAACCTATGGCCTCGGGGTCTACTCTACATCATATAAGTTTTCGATCTATAATTCTAGTTTACTATTTATTTTGCAATCTTTACTTTTCAATCTATACAACAAAAATACCAAAAATATTTATCTTACTATCTTTATCAGATCTCACTTTTGCAAGTGGCCGTGAAGGGATTGACAACCCCTTTATCGTGTTGGTTGCAAGGTTCTTGATTGTTTGTGCAGGTACTAGGTGACTTGCTTCTAGTCTCCTACTGGATTGATACCTTGGTTCCCAAAAACTGAGGGAAATACTTACGCTACTTTGCTACATCACCCTTTCCTCTTCAAGGGAAAACCAACCTATGCTCAAGAGGTAGCAAGAAGGATTTCTGGCGCCATTGCCAGGGAGATCTACGCTCAAGTCACATACCAAGTACCCATCACAAACTCTTCTCCCTCGCATTACATTATTTGCCATTCACCTCTCGTTTTCCTCTCCCCCACTTCACCTTTGTCGTTTTATTCGCCCTTTTTCGGTCGCCTCTTTTTGATTGCTTCTTGTGCGTCCGTGTGTTAGATCGTTTGTTTCAGCCTCAGGGTAGTACTTCTATCATTGTTAGTACTCCCGATAATGAAGTTCTTAATTTTAAACAAAGGGAGGGAGAAAATCTAAAAGATGCTAGGTATAGAATTTGCATTGCTCAAAATAGATCCACTAAAAAGTAATCTACTTCCGTTCTTCTTCGCAATTTTTACGTAGGCATCACTCCTTGGAATAGATATATTCTTGATACCATTATCGGAAAGAATTTCTTGGGTAGCCATACTTTTGATTCTTATAATGCTATGATAGATTTGTTAGGCCCACCACCTCTTTTGGTTAATGGAACTATTTTAACTTTGGAACATGTGATGCAAAGGCTTGATATTACTGAAAATAAAATTGCCACTGTAGAGTTGATTGAGAATTTGGATAAAAAGATCCACAACCAAATTACCCAATATGGATCTAAGGTAGGAGTTACTCTGAAAAATCTTAGGGAAAAGGAACCCATAGTTAATGAGAAGATAGATCAATATTCCACTAGAATTGATAAACTCGAAGATATTATTACTAACTTGGGGTACGCCTTTTCTGCCGCTAAAAATACCTCAAATCCTCCTCCAGCCAATGTTTCCAAGTTTATCTATGTTCCTAAAAATAAGTGTGAATCTTCTAAGGAAAATGGAGACCTTAAATCAATAAGCGTTCACCCTAGCTTTTTCGATATTATTAAGGAACCTTTTTCTACAAATGAATTTCTTGATTTCTTGCCTAGGAGTTTCATCATTAATAAAACCAAAGAACCTCCTAAGGGTCATATGTGTTCAATTGAAGGATTGCATACCAAAGATGACAATACCTAGATATATCCTTGTTTTTATGCCTAGCTAGGGGCGTTAAACGATAGCGCTTGTTGGGAGGCAACCCAATTTTATTTTTGTTCCTTGCTTTTTGTTCCTGTTTAGTAATAAATATTTCATCTAGCCTCTGGTTCGATGTGTTTTTATGTTTTAATTAGTGTTTGTGCCAAGTAGAACCAATAGGATCTTCTTGGGTGATAGTTGTTTGATCTTGCTAAAAAGACAGAAACTTTGCGCTCACGAATATAATTGTTAAAATTCACCAGAACATGATAAAATACCAATTATTTTTGCAGTAGATCAATATAAAAATTATCCAGGTTGTTCTATTTTTCAGAATTTTTTGAGTTCGAGAAGTATTCGAATAAATCAGATTTCTACAAACTGTTCTATTTGGACAGATTCTGTTTTTCATGTGTTGGTTGCTTATTTTGATGAAACTATGGCTAGTATCGGGGGTTATGAACCATAGAGAAGTTGGAATACAGTAGGTTTAACACCAATATAAATAAAGAATGACTTCATTACAGTACCTTAAAGTGGTGATTTGTTTTCTTATACTAACGGAGCTCATGAGATTATCCGTTTACGTTTTGTGTGAAGGAAATATGCCCTAGAGGCAATAATAAAGTTATTGTTTATTTCCTTATATCATGATTAATGATTATTATTCATGCTAGAATTGTATTAACCGGAAACATGATACATGTGTGAATACATAGACAAACAGAGTGTCACTAGTATGCCTCTATTAGACTAGCTCGTTAAATCAAAGATGGTTATGTTTCCTAGCCATATACATGAGTTGTCATTCGATTAACGGGATCACATCATTAGGAGAATAAGGTGATTGACTTGACCCATTCCGTTAGCTTAGCACTTGATCGTTTAGTATGTTGCTATTGCTTTCTTCATGACTTATACATGTTCCTATGACTATGAGATTATGCAACTCCCGTTTACCGGAGGAACACTTTGTGTGCTACCAAACGTCATGACATAACTGGGTGATTATAAAGGTGCTCTACAGGTGTCTCCGAAGGTACTTGTTTGGTTGGCGTATTTCGAGATTAGGATTTGTCACTCCGAATTGTCGGAGAGGTATCTCTGGGCCCACTCGGTAATGCACATCACTATAAGCCTTGCAAGCATTGTAACTAATGAGTTAGTTGCGGGATGATGTATTACGGAACGAGTAAAGAGACTTGCCGGTAACGAGATTGAACTAGGTATTGAGATACCGACGATCGAATCTCGGGCAAGTAACATACCGATGACAAAGGGAACAACGTATGTTGTTATGCGGTTTGACCGATAAAGATCTTCGTAGAATATGAAGCCAATATGAGCATCTAGCTTCCGCTATTGGTTATTGACCGGAGACGTGTCTTGGTCATGTCTACATAGTTCTCGAACCCGTAGGGTCCGCACGCTTAACGTTCGATGACGATTTGTATTATGAGTTTATGTGATTTGATGTACCGAAGGTAGTTCAGAGTCCCGGATGAGATCGAGGACATGACAAGGAGTCTCGAAATGGTCGAGACATAAAGATCGATACATTGGATGACTATATTCGGACATCAGAAAGGTTCCGAGTGATTCGGGTATTTTAAGAGTACCGGGGAGTTACGGGAATTCACCGGGAGAAGTATTGGGCCTTATTGGGCCATACGGGAATAGAGGAGAGAGGCCAAAAGGAAGGGGGCGCGCGTCCCGCCTCTGGTCCGAATTGGACAAGGGGTGCAACCCCCTTTTTCCTTCTCCATCTCCCCCTCTTTCCTTCTCTCCTACTCCGGAAAAGAAAGGGGAATCCTACTAGGACTTGGGAGTCCTAGTAGGACTCCCCACACTTGGCGCGCTCCCTCTAGGGCCGGCCTCTCCCTCCCTCCTTTATATACGGGGGCAGGGGGCACCTCTAGACACAACAATTGATCTCTTGATCTCTTAGCCGTGTGCGGTGCCCCCCTCCACCATAATCCACCTCGATCATATCGAAGCGGTGCTTAGGCGAAGCCCTGCGTCAGTAGCATCATCATCACCGTCATCACGCCGTCGTGCTGACGGAACTCTCCCTCGAAGCTCTGCTGGATCGAAGTTCGTGGGACATCATCGAGCTGAATGTGTGCTGAACTCGGAGGTGTCGTGCGTTCGGTACTTGGATCGGTCGAATCGTGAAGACGTATGACTACATCAACCGTGTTGTGCTAACGCTTCCGCTTTCGGTCTACGAGGGTACGTGGACACACTCTCCCCTCTCGTTGCTATGCATCACCATGATTCTGTGTGTCCGTAGGAATTTTTTGAAATTACCACGTTCCCCAACAGTGGCATCTGAGCCAGGTTTTATGCGTAGATGTTATATGCACGAGTAGAACACAAGTGCGTTGTGGGCGATACAAGTTATACTGCTTACCAGCATGTCATACTTTGGTTCGGCGGTATTGTTGGATGAAGCGGCCCGGACCGACATTACGCGTACGCTTACGTGAGACTGGTTCTAACGACGTGCTTTGCACACAGGTGGCTGGCGGGTGTCAGTTTCTCCAACTTTAGTTGAACCGAGTGTGGCTACGCCCGGTCCTTGAGAAGGTTAAAACATCACTAACTTGGCGAACTATCGTTGTGGTTTTGATGCATAGGTAAGAACGGTTCTTGCTCAGCCCGTAGCACCCACGTAAAACTTGCAACAAAAAAGTAGAGGACTTCTAACTTGGTTTTGCAGTGCATGTTGTGATGTGATATGGTCAAGACATGATGCTATATTTTATTGTATGAGATGATCATGTTTTGTAACCGAGTTATCGGCAACTGTCAGGAGCCATATGGTTGTCGCTTTATTATATGCAATGCAATCGCCTTGTAATGCTTTACTTTATCACTAAGCGGTAGCGATAGTCGTAGAAGCAATAGTTGGCCAGACGACAACGATGCTACGGTGGAGATCAAGGTGTCGCGCCGGTGACGATGGTGATCATGACGGTGCTTCAAGATGGAGATCACAAGCACAAGATGATGATGGCCATATCATATCACTTATATTGATTGCATGTGATGTTTATCTTTTATGCATCTTATTTTGCTTAGTTCGACGGTAGCATTATAAGATGACCTCTCACTAAATTTCAAGGTATAAGTGTTCTCCCTGAGTATGCACCGTTGTGAAAGTTCTTCGTGCTGAGACACCACGTGATGATCGGGTGTGATAAGCTCTACGTTCAAATACAACAGGTGCAAAAGAGTTGCACACGCGGAATACTCAGGTTAAACTTGACGAGCCTAGCATATGAAGATATGGCCTCGGAACACTGAGACCGAAAGGTGAGCGTGAATCATATAGTAGATATGATCAACATAGTGATGTTCACCATTAAAAACTACTCCATCTCACGTGATGATCGGACATGGTTTAGTTGATATGGATCACGTGATCACTTAGATGATTAGAGGGATGTCTATCTAAGTGGGAGTTCTTAAGTAATATGATTAATTGAACTTTAATTTATCATGAACTTAGTCCTGGTAGTATTAGCATGTCTATGTTGTAGATCAATAGCTCGCGTTTAGCTCCCTGTTTTATTTTTGATATGTTCCTAGAGAAAAATAAGTTGAAAGATGTTAGTAGCAAAGATGCGGACTAGCTCCGTGATCTGAGGATTATCCTCATTGCTGCACAGAAGTATTATGACCTTGATGCACTGCTAGGTGACAGAACTATTGCAGGAGCAGATGCAGATGTTTTGAACGTTTTGACAAAAGCTCGGTATGATGACTACTTGATAGTTTAGTGCACCATGCTTTACGGCTTAGAACCGGGACTTCAAAAATGTTTTGAACGCCACGAGGCATATAAGATGTTCCAAGAGTTGAAATCGGTATTTCATACTCATGCCCGTGTCGAGAGGTATGAGACCTCTGACAGTACTTTGCCTACAAGATGGAGGAGAATAGCTCAACCAGTGAGCATGTGCTCAGATTGTCTGGGTACTACAATTGCTTGAATCAAGTGGGAGTTAATCTTCCAGATAAGATAGTAATTGACAGAATTCTCTAGTCACTATCACCAAGTTACTAGAACTTTGTGATGAACTATAATATGCAAGGGATGACGAAAGTAATTCCCGAGCTCTTCGCGATGCTGAAATCAACGAAGGTAGAAATCAAGAAAGAGCATCAAGTGTTGATGGTTAACAAGACCACTAGTTTCAAGTAAAGGGACAAAGGGAAGAAAAGGGAACTTCAAGAAGAACGGCAAGCAAGTTGCTGCTCAAGTGAAAAAGCCCAAGTCTGGACCTAAGCCTGAAACTGAGTGCTTCTACTGCAAAGGGACTGGTCACTAGAAGCGGAACTGCCCCAAGTATTTGGCGGATAAGAAGGATGGCAAAGTGAACAAAGGTATATTTGATATACATGTTATTGATGTGTACTTTACTAGTGTTTATAGCAACCCCGCGGTATTTGATACCAGTTCAGTTGCTAAGAGTAGTAACTTGAAACAGGAGTTGCAGAATGAACAGAAACTAGTTAAGGGTGAAGTGACGATGTGTGTTGGAAGCAGTTCCAAGATTGATATGATCATCATCCCACAATCCCTATACTTTCAGGATTAGTGTTGAACCTAAATAAATGTTATTTGGTGTTTGCGTTGAGCATGAATATGATTTGATCATGTTTATTGCAATACAATTATTCATTTAAATTAGAGAATAATTGTTGTTCTGTTTACATGAATAAAACCTTCTATGGTCATACACCCAATGAAAATGGTTTGTTGGATCTCGATTTTAGTGATACACGCATTCATAATATTGAAGCCAAAAGATGCAAAGTTAATAATGATAGTGCAACTTATTTGTGGAACTGCCGTTTAGGTCATATTGGTGTAAAGCGCATGAAGAAACTCCATGCTGATGGGCTTTTGGGATCACTTGATTATGAATCACTTGATGCTTGCGAACCATGCCTCATGGGCAAGATGACTAAGACTCCGTTCTCCGGAACAATGGAGCGAGCCACTAACTTGTTGGAAATAATACATACCGATGTATGCGGTCCAATGAGTGACGAGGCTCGCGGTGGGTATCGTTATTTTCTGACCTTCACAGATGATTTGAGCAGATATGGGTATATCTACTTGATGAAACATAAGTCTAAAACATTTGAAAAGTTCAAAGAATTTCAGAGTGAAGTGGAAAATCATCGTGACAAGAAAATAAAGTTTCTACGATCTGATCGTGGAGACAAATATTTGAGTTATGAGTTTGGTCTTCAACTAAAACAATGTGGAATAGTTTCACAAATTCGTGCCACCTAGAACACCACAACATAATGGTGTGTCCGAACGTCATAACCATACTTTATTGGATATAGTGCAATCTATGATGTTTCTTACCGATTTACCACTATAGTTTTGGGGTTATGTATTAGAGACAACTGCATTCACGTTAAAAAGGGCACCATCTAAATCCGTTGAGACGACACCGTATGAACTGTGGTTTGGCAAGAAACCAAAGTTGTCGTTTCTTAAAGTTTGGGGTTGCGATGCTTCTAAGAAAAAGTTTCATCCTGGTAAGCTCAAACCCAAATCGGAGAAATGTGTCTTCATAGGATACCCAAAGGAGACAGTTGGGTACACCTTCTATCACAGATCCGAAGTCAAGATATTCGTTGCTAAGAATGGATCCTTTCTAGAGAAGGAGTTTCCCTCGAAAGAAGTGAGTGGGAGGAAAGTAGAACTTAATGAGGTAACTGTACCTGCTCCCTTGTTCGAAAGTAGTTCATCACAGAAATCTGTTCCTGTGACTACTACACCAACTAGTGAGGAAGCTAATGATGATAATCATGTAACTTCAGATCAAGTTATTATCGAATCTCGTAGGTAAACCAGAGTGAGATCCGCACCAGAGTGGTACGGTAATCCTGTTCTGGAGGTCATGTTACTTGACCATTGTTGGGGATGTTACCACTGGGCATAAACCGGCCAGGAGAGGCCGGGATAACCCCATAAGTAGTTCATATGTATCTGAAGTCCATGAAGACAGACGGTGACGCTTCATGAAGGCCCAGGGCCCAAAGCCGGTTTTAAGGCCTGTAGACATAAACCGGTATTGATATGTAAACTTGTGTTGTAAGATAGAAGTAGCAGAGACCGAGCCGGACACTATTATGAGCCGGCCTCGGGATTCTGTAAACCGACGGGCGTCAACCCATGTATATAAGGGGACGACCCGGCGGCGGTTCAAGGACAACAGACAACAACTCGAGACCCAGGCAAAGCGTATTCGCTCCCTGGTCATCGAAACCCCATCAATTCCATTACAACTAGACGTAGGCTTTTACCTTCATCGTAAGGGGCCGAACTAGTATAAAACTCTCTTGCGTCGCTTGTCCGCTTTAACCCCTTTAAGCTAACCCGTAGCGATGGCTCCACGACTAAGTCCTTTCTCTAGGACAACTACCGTGACAAAACCACGACAGTTGGCGCCCACCGTGGGGCTATCGCACGATGGTTTCAGGTTCTTGGAGGGCAACTTCGAAGGACTCAAGGGTTACGCTGTGGGCCGGATGACCAAGAGTCGTCGCGGCAAGCTCTACATCGACGATGCAGACTGGGGCCCCGAGGCCGGCTCAATCGAGTATGGGTACCGGGTCCCCTTTGGTGGCATACATGTTTTCATTGGCAAGATCGGCGAACTGGGCCCTGAGCCGGACATCTACACCGACCTCGTCGAAACGGCTCAGCGTGCGGGATCTTCCCGGGTCAAGCCTGTCATGAAGCGTGCCTTCGTGGGAGTTATCCATGGAGGGGAATATGAGGATAGATCAGAATCTGGTGGTGAGACCGTCGTTTATTCCGGCGACGAGTCATCGACCGGAGAGACCGAGTCGTTATATCAGTTACAAGATGGCCGGATTGGGGGCTGTTCCGATGGCGACAGTATTTCGGACCACTTTGATCTGCCAAACTGGGTTGCGATCTTCATGGCCGGCACGCAACCGGCGCTCCACTCTTCGACCGCAGCGGCGATGATTTCCGGATCGGCAGCGGCGGCAGCGGTCGGGGCAGGAGGCCCTGTGCGACTGCCAGATCAGGTTCTATCTAATTTGTTTGACACATTGGCAACGCTGATGGCGGAGGTTAACCCGGCGGATCAGGATGCACACAATGCGGAAATCGCGAAAGTGAAAGATCAGATCACCCAGGCCAAAGCCGACTTAGCAGCTGAGGATACCAGGATAGCCGCGGAGCGGGCCGCTTTGGATGCACAAGCTTATCGGATTATGCTGGATCAGAGTGCGTCGAACGAAGTCCTGAAGAGGAGGCACCGATCTCGCCTGCCGCCGGTTTATGACGCTAGAAATCTATTTAACACCCCAGGAGCAGGGACCAGTAATCCATCGGTGGTAAACCGGGCGGAGGCACCTGGAGCAGGGGCGCCGGTTCAGCCACGTTTGGCGGATCCGCCTCGTCAGAACAACATTGTAACACCACATGTCCCCACGCCACCGGGTCATTACTCTAACCCGATGGACAACATTGTCGCTGCCGCTTCACGGCTGGCGGCCATCCCGATCGAAGGCGATTCTCCGGCGGCGGTCGAGACACGTCGGGTTAAGGAGCTTCTTCAGACAGCCTTGGTTCAACAGGAGGCTTATTCATATAGTCGCGATCGGATTCATTCCACTCCCCGTCCAAGCCGGAGTTACAGCAGGCATATGGATGAACCGGCAGTGTCAAGCAATGCGTGGAACCGTGATCTGCCCCGTGGCAATAACCCGGCGGGTGGTGCTGGTGATGCTCAGAAGGTGGTGGACCGGGCTCAGTCACGCAGAGATGCCGAGTTAGCGGCGCAACATGAAGCCCGTCAGCTTACTCCGATTCGTCCAACCACATTGGTGGAACCAGGAGTTACCTCTAGTTCTTTGGGAGTGCCGTGTCTCGTCCCGGCGTTGCGTAATGTGCGCCTGCCCAAGGATTTCAAGGGCCCGCGCAAGGTGCCGAATTACACCACCGATTTATCCCCTGAAACATGGGTCGAAAGCTATGAGATGGCCATGGAGATGCTGGATGTGGATGATGCGGCATGTGTGAAATACTTTACCATGATGCTAGAAGGGACAGCCCGCGCTTGGTTAAAAAGCTTACCGGCTAATTCTATCAGGTCATGGGCTGAGTTGAGAGCCCGGTTTATTCAGAATTTCAAGGATACATGCAAGCAGCCCATGTCAATTGTGGACTTAGCTGCCTGTGTTCAGGAGGAAGGAGAGTCAACAACCCATTGGGTGCGCCGGGTTTCGGAGATTTTGCATTCATCGGACCGCATCAACGCTGACACCGCAGTTTTAACATTGGAAGGCAATTGCCGGTTTGAACCCCCGAAGTTGAAGTTGGGAGGGCTCAAACGTCATTGTAATGACATGGGAACCCTCATGGCTGCACTGGTGAAGTATGCCGACTCTGATAGTACCAAGGATCCCGAGTCTGACGATGATAAGACAGGGAAGGGAAAAAAGAGCGGCAACGCCAAGGGGCAGCAGCACAACCCGGCGGGTCATGGAAACGGCGGCAAGCGTAAGGCAGACCATGGTTTAGACTTTGTGGCTAATACTAATACACACGACAAGGGCCAGCGGCGTAAGGGTAAACCGCCCCAGCACGGTGGAAGGCCAAGTCCTAATCTGGACCGTTTGTCTTATCTGTTGAACCAGCCCTGTCAAAAGCATGGGACGAAGGAGGACCCGTCCACGCACCTCTGGAAAGATTGTTACATCATGCAAGGGTTCAAAAATTCTGATTCTTTCCGGTATGATCATGGACCAGGAGGCGGTTCGGGCCCCGGCTCTCATGGGCCGGGTTATGGTGGAGGAAATTCTGGTTCAGGCTTCCATAGTAATCAGGGTGGACATAACAATCAAAGTAATCAGGGTAACCAAGGTGGCTATAATCATCAGGGTAATCAGCAGCAGCAGCAGTGGGGTTACCAGAGCAACCCGAAGCAGTTGAATAGTGGACAGTATCATGTCTTCACCACTAGCTTGGACAAGCGTGATCAGAAGCTCCACAAAAGGGCGGTGAATGCTGTTGAACCGGCGGTGCCCCGTTATTTGCGCTGGTCCGAGCAGCCGATTGTGTGGAGTAGAGAGGATCATCCACCCCGGGTTGACGATCCGGGTCATCTGGCTCTGGTGGTGGCACCTCAGGTGGGAGGTTAGAAGTTCACTAAGGTACTCAGGGATGGAGGGAGTAGTATCAATATCCTTTATTATGAAACTTTTCGTTGCATGGGGTTAACAGATAAAAATCTTAAACCGTCCAATACGGTGTTCCATGGTGTGGTGCCTGGTAAGTCGGCATATCCTGTTGGTAAGATAGCTCTGGAGGTGGCTTTTGGAGATGAGCATGACTCGAGATCAGAACCCTTGACCTTTGAAGTGGTGAAAATCAGCAGCCCGTATCATGCCCTATTTGGACGGCCAGCTTATGCTAAGTTTATGGCACGGCCTTGTTATGTCTATCTGCAGCTCAAGATGCCGGGTCACAAGGGAACTATAACCGTGCATGGGAGCCGCAAGATTGCTCTGGAATGTGAAGAAGGTGATGCGGCTTATGCTGAGTCGGTTTGTGCAACAAAAGAGCTGATGTTTTACAAGGACAATGTTGATCCGGCAGATATGACTTCGTTGAAGAAGCCAACTACAGAGCATGATCCGGCCCTGAAGTTTAAATTGGTTGATGAGACTAAGCTTGTGGACTTCGTGCCTGGCGATTCGTCCAAGCAGTTTAGCATCAGCGCTAACTTGGATTCGAAATAGGAAAGCGCGCTCATCGAGTTCATCCGTGAGAATCGGGACATCTTTGCATGGAAGCCTTCTGACATGCCAGGTGTACCGAGAGAACTCGCTGAGCATACTCTCAATGTTGATCCCAAGTATAAACCGGTCAAGCAATTTCTCCGCCGGTTCAATGAAGAAAGACGCAAAGCTATTGGAGAAGAAGTAGCCAGGCTCTTGGCGGCTGGATTTATCGTTGAAGTATTCCATCCTGAGTGGTTGGCTAATCCAGTGCTAGTCCTCAAGAAGAATGGCACTTGGCGTATGTGTGTGGACTACACAGATCTCAAGAAAGCTAGTCCAGCAGATCCTTTTGCCCTTCCCCGTATTGATCAAATTATTGATGCTACGACGGGTTGCGAGCGTTTAAGATTTTTGGATGCATATTCTGGTTATCATCATATCAAAATGGCAGTTAAGGACCAGGAGAAGACAACCTTCATAACTCCCTTTGGAGCCTTCTGCTATGTGTCCATGCCCTTTGGGCTCAAGAGTGCCCAGGCAACTTATCAACGGTGCGTGCAGAATTTTCTGCATAAACAGATCGGCCGTAATGTTCACGCCTATGTGGATGATATTGTGGTAAAATCAAGGAAGAGGAGACATTGATTGATGACTTGAAGGAAACCTTGGATAACCTGCGGGTTTATAAATGATGCTTAATCCGGCCAAATGTGTCTTTGGTGTACCTGCAGGCAAGCTCTTGGGCTTTTTGGTGTCTAACAGGGGCATTGAAGCAAATCCGGAAAAGATTAAAACCATCACCTCCTTGGCTAAACCGAAATGTATCAATGATGTTCAAGGCCTGGTAGGCCGGATTGCCGCGTTGAGCCGGTTTGTCAGTCGCCTTGGCGAGAAGGCCATCCCTTTATATCAGATGCTGAAGAAAACGGATAACTTCGTCTGGAGTGACGCCGCTAATGAAGCATTTGAGGACTTAAAGCGACAGCTGGCTAATCTGCCGATTCTCGCTGCTCCAGTGGATAAAGAACCATTGTTGCTATATGTGGCAGCTAATGCTCGGGCTGTTAGTGTGGCTATTGTGGTGGAGCGCAAGGAGGCAGGAAAGGAATACCCGGTTCAGCGGCCGGTTTACTATATCAGTGAGGTACTTATTGAGTCCAAGCAGAGGTACCCGCATTGGCAAAAATTGGTGTATGGGGTTTTCATGGCAATCCGGAAGCTTAAGCGGTATTTCCAAGGTCATCCCATCACGGTGGTCAGCTCTGCTCCTTTGGGGGATATAATCCAAAACATGGAAGCAACTGGTTGGATTGCTAAGTGGGCTATCGAGCTCGGGCCTCACGGGTTGAAATACATACCCAGAACGGCGATCAAATCTCAGGCACTTGTAGATTTCATCAATGATTGGACAGAATTACAAGCGCCAGAGGAGAAGCCGGATCACACTTATTGGACTATTCATTTTGATGGGTCCAGGCAATTGGAGGGCTCGGGGGCTGGAGTCATATTAACTTCCCCACGAGGTGATAAGTTTTGTTATGTTCTCCGTTTAATGTTCCCTTGCACTAACAATGCAGCTGAATATGAGGCTTTACTCCATGGTATTCAGATGGCTAAGGAGATGAACCTAAGCCGAGTTAAGTGCTTCGGTGACTCAGATCTGGTGGCTCAACAAGTGTCCGACACTTGGGATTCCAAGGACCCACTAATGGCAGCATATCGTCGTGAGGTGGATATTGTTGCGGGTCACTTTGAAGGTTATCAGGTGGATCATGTGGACCGGCGGAAGAATGAAGCGGCGGGCGCTTTAAGCCACCTGGGTTCCCAACGTAAACCGGTTCCACCTAATGTCTTCCTGGATGTTTTGCATAATCCGTCCGTCAAGCTCCCTGGTGAAGAGGATTTGGCTGTTCCTGATCCGGAGGCTCAATTGGTGGCGGCTCTTCATGTTATCCCGGATTGGACGGTTCCATATCTGGCGTATATGAACCGGGGCGAGTTACCAGGGGATGAAACTTTGGCCAGGCAGATAACCCAGCGGTCCAAGTCCATGACTATTATCAATGGAGAGTTACATCATTGCAGTGTGACAGGGGCGTTTCAACGCTGTGTGTCTCCTGAGGAAGGCCGTGAAATTTTGCGAGAGATCCACGAAGGAAATTGTGGTCACCACGCCGGTTCAAAATCTTTGGTGGCCAAGGCGTTTTATCACGGTTTCTATTGGTTGACAGCTCATGCTGATGCCAAAGACTTCGTCAAAAGATGTGATGGCTATCAGAAATTCTCAAGGCGCGCTCATGTACCGGCTCAAGAATTGAGGGTGATTCCAATCACCTGGCCGTTTGCAACTTGGGGGCTGGATATGGTTAGGCCTTTCAAGAGGTCCAAGGACAAGAAGACCCACCTTTTGGTGGCGGTTGATAAGTTCACGAAGTGGGTGGAGGCAGAGCTAGTTAGTAAGTGTGACGCAGCCACGGCGGTTCAATTCATCAAAAATGTGATCTTCCGGTTTGGTTTTCCACACAGCATTATAACAGACAATGGTACCAATCTGTCAAAGGGTGCCATGAAGGAGTTCTGTCAACGTGAGCACATCCGGCTTGACGTGTCATCAGTGGCTCACCCCCAGTCCAATGGTCAAGCGGAGAGGGCCAATCAAGAGATCATGAGAGGCATCAAACCCCGGCTTATGGTTCCTTTGCAACGGACGCCGGGTTGTTGGGTTGAGGAGTTACCTTCTGTGTTGTGGAGCATCAATACCACACCCAACAGATCGACAGGATACACACCATTCTTCATGGTTTATGGAGCGGAAGCAGTTCTTCCTAGTGACATCCGTCATGACTCGCCTCGTGTAGCGGCATATGTTGAAGCTGACAACGAGAAGGCACGGCAGGAAGCTCTTGACCTGTTAGATGAGGAATGTGATATGGCGGCAGCCCGTTCGGTGATTTATCAGCAAGATCTGCATCGTTATCATAGCCGCCGGGTTAGAAGCAGAACCTTTCAAGAAGGTGATTTGGTGCTTCGGCTCATCCAGGATCAGACGGATATGCACAAGCTATCCCCCCCTTGGGAAGGACCCTTTGTGGTCAGCAAGAATCTACACAACGGGTCGTACTACCTCATCGATGTTCGAGAGCGCCAAGACTCACGTAAATCGGAGGAGGAAACCAACCGGCCGTGGAATATTGCTCATCTTCGGCCTTACTATACTTGAGCTATAGGCTCTGCTTATGTACATATTATGACATTGTATATATTATGATCAATATAATAAACCGGAACCCCAGCTAAAGTGGGGTATCTGTTGTTTTTCTTACATCATGTGTGGTTACATGGAGCTTACAAAGCGGCGTCCGGTTTACCCCTTGATTTAGCTTCTCAAAGCTTCATATTAGATCACTTGGGGGCTTGGTCGTATACGAACCATAGCTACACCTCTTGATCGGCGCAATGCCACAGCATCACTTGGGGGCTTGGTCGTATCCGAACCATAGCTACACCTCTTGATCCGCGCAATGC